>NC_057711.1:2013188-2021624 GCF_004010195.1 Chiloscyllium plagiosum | reverse complement strand
TCATCCCCACCCCCATTCACCTATTGTACTCTATGCTTTCTCCCCACCCCCACTCTCCTCTCATTTATCTCTCCACCCTTCAGGCTTTCTGCCTGCATTGCTGATGAAGGGCTTTTGCCCAAAACGTCAGTTTTACTGCTCCTCGGATGCTGCCTGAACTGCTGTGCTTTTCCAGCACCACTAATCTAGACTCTGGTTTCCAGCATCTGCAGTCATTGTTTTTACCATCTGATCATTGTCCCAGTGTACTAAGATAATCTTCACTGTCCAATAGACCACGTGCTTTGGTGTCACCTGCAAACTTACTAACCATACCTCCTACATTGTCTGCAAATCACTCCACCACCACCACCACCACCACCGTCTCCCACCTTCAAGCCAATTGTGTCCCCAGTTGGCTAGCTCCCCCTATCATGTGATCAAATTCTACAATGACCAGTCCAGCAAGCAGAACCTTGTCAAGGTGAAGTCCACATAGACAACGTCTACTGCTCTACTTTCATCAATCTTTGTCACTGCTTCAAAAATGCCCAGTCAAGTTAAAGACATGGTTTCTCGTGCATAAAGCCATGCTGACTATCCCAATCAGTCACTGCCTTTCCATATCCATGCAAATCCTATCCCTCAGAATCTACACCAACAATTTACCCATCTCTGACTTAAGGCTCACTAGTTTATAGGTCCCTGCCTTTTCCTTACAGCCTTTAAATAACAGAATCACATTAGATAATCTCCAGTCTTCCAGCACCTCACCTGTGGCTGTCAATGATACAAATATCTCAACAATGAGGCCAGCAATCATTTCCCTAGCTTCCCATAAAGTTCGAGGAAACATCTGATCAGATCCCAGGGATTTATCTACCTTTGCGTTTTAAGACGTCTAGCACCTCTTCTGTAATATGAACTCTTTTCAAGATATTACTATTTCTTTCCCCAAGTTCTCTAGCTTCGAAGGCCTTCTCCACAGTAAATATTGACAAAATATTAATTTAGAATTTTACCCAAACTTCTGTGGTTCCACACATAGATGGCCTTGTTAATCTTTAAAAGGCCATATTCTCTTCTTAGATACTCTTTTGCCCTTAATGTATATGTAGAATCCCTTTAGAGTCTCCTTAACTATTTATCAAAGCTATCGCATGCCCCCTTTTTGCCCTCTTGATTTACCTCTTATGTATACTGCTCCTTATACTCCTCTAGGAATTCACTTGATTTAATCTATGTTTCTAGCTTCCATTTGAACTGCTTACTGTTTCTCCAAAGTAACATCACCTTTAAACATTGATGCGCAATTTTATCGCTTCAGAGTCATCAATAAAAATGGGGAAAACATTCAGGCCCATGGGAACACCACTTGTCACATCCTATCAATCAAATATCTACCCTTTATCTCTGCTTTAGATTAGATTAGATTAGATTACATTACATTACAGTGTGGAAACAGGCCCTTCGGCCCAACAAGTCCACACTGACCCGCCAAAGCGCAACCCACCCATATCCCTACATTTACCCCTTACCTAACACTACGGGCAATTTAGTATGGCCAATTCACCTGACCTGCACATCTTTGGACTGTGGGAGGAAACCGGAGCACCCGGAGGAAACCCACTCAGACACGGGGAGAAGATGCAAACTCCACACAGTCAGTCGCCTGAGGCGGGAATTGAACCCGGGTCTCTGGCGCTGTGAGGCAGCAGTGCTAACCACTGGGCCACCGTGCTTTCCGTCTCATCTTCTGCCTACAGCCTGGAGGATTTAACATTGAGTTCTCCAATTTCAAATAACCTCCCTTTCCTACCCCCGACTCCCTTCCCACCCCCCCTCTCAGTCACCTACTAGATTCATTCCACCCACTGACCCACCAGTTTGTACCGTCCGCCTGTCTTCACCTCTCTCCACTTCAGCAACCTGTCCCCCCGCCATCCCCTTTATCTGCAGCTCCCCCTACACCCACCCCAGTCCTGAAGAAGGGTTACATCCCAAATGTCGATGTCTCCACCTCCCTGATGCTGCCTGGCTTGATGTATTCTTCCAGCCTCCTGTCTACTTCTGTCTCAGTCCACTTGACTGATTTTAAAACCAAATCAAAATCCAGTTCAGAGCACTGACTTTTTCTGTTGTATCCAAAAGTAAATGTGATGTGCCTGGTGTATGGGTGAAATGAGTTAGCATGCTTTCCACTTTTATGCACCAGCATGCTTCCTATTTTCAGCCTACACTGCTGGCTAGCAACAACACAGAGTAAAAGAGCAAATGTCCAACTGTCTTCATTTTGGGATACAGCTGTTCAATGGGCAAAGCCTTCTCTTTCCAAGATGTGGAAACTGTGCACCTCATGGCTTTAATCTAAAACTTCAGAGGAACAGAGGATGTTCGGCCCCTAGACATGTACTACGCAGGCTCATTGGCAACCAGAAACTCAGCCATGGGCAAATAGCTTTACAGTCTTATTCTTCAATTCTTCCAAAAATCTATAAGAGATTTAAACCTGAAAAAATATCTGGGATAAAGCCCAAAGATATGTCTAAATATGTCACTTTCCAGCAACTCTAGCAAACAAGCTGGGGCCAATGTAGTGCTTTGAATTCCTTTTGACATGACTGGGTTTCCAAAGCATTACGCCTTCCAAGTGGCAAAGTGCAATTGAAGCTCATGATCAGCCATTGAATAGCAAAGCAAGCTCCACCAATTATATGGTCTACTCCTGCTCCCGTCTGTCTCAGGCTCTCATATTACCTTCAGGTAACAAGCAAACCACAAGTAGAGGCAGATGTATACACCAATAAAGGAACTAATTGTGGCCCTTGCTCGTGGTTGTTTTGCTACAAAGTGGTCTATTTGTTACAAGAAGCAGACATTTAACAATAATTTTGGAATGTTACGGCCCACTTTAAAATTTTAAAATCAAGTCCCATTTTTGTTATTTGAGAAACACTGATTAAAGAGAATGAAATATGCACTATGAGACTAGCCACAAATATCAGCAACCATTAAGATGCAAATTTAGCTTGAGGTTTCTTTATTGCTGGCCCTGAACCTTGTGATGTTAATTAATTTGCAAATTGCTCTTCTCTGTAGCTTTCTAATAGTATTAGTGAAAAAAGATTATTAGAAAACAGTAAATTTTATCTTATTTTTATTATTATTGTCATTTGAATAACAGCAGTTCAGCTTTTTACGTATTGAATTTTTGACTAAATTTAAAATGGCTTAAGATTACTAACTCTTGCTGAACATAGATTTCCTCACTGTTGTACTGTAACTGCAGTGTTTATTTTACAGGATACTGCAGTAAGCCTTTTTCTGCATCGTTTCACAATTTCATGACCTCAAACAGTTAGACAAGGAGAACAAGAGCTTAGGAATATTGTCTCCTCCAAATTCCTTTCCATAAAATAGCATCCAGGCTTGGAATATATGTTGCCATTCCTTCATCATTACTGTGTCAAGACCCTGGAACTCTAACCATCAGTTTTGTGGGGAATATTGAAATCTATGTTCAAGATGTCCCACCTTTACTTTTTATACTTAAGTCTCCAAAATAGTAATATTTGATTATCTTCAGATCAGATTTATTAAAACTGTAGCACTGTTGAACAACGATCAGAGTTTATATTGGACTTGAAAAATAGTTCTCTCATCACAGGTACTACCAGACCTGTGAGTTTCTCCAGCATTTTTTGTGTTTGCTTGAAATTTCCATTATCCAAAGTATTTCGCTCCTATCTATGATAACGTTGAAGCTTTCTAAGTTTATGGGACCTTTTCAAAGCAAAGGAATTTTTACAAGATTACAACCAATGTATCTATATCTCGACATCATCTCCCTTCATGACCTGGAAATGTAAGTCAGCAGATCCAGGGGTCTGGTCATGCTTTAGATTCATTAGTTTTCTGACAACGTTTTAAGTTCCTCATATTTCTTTTTACTGCCACTTTTTTCCTGTTCTTAGAATACCATATATTCTATAGAGAAGACAAACAAAATCTGTTAAGTGCTATACAAACTACACAGGTAGCACAGCATTTGGGAAAGAGAAGCAGAGTTAATGTTTCGAGTCCAATATGAAAACTCCTTGGAATATCTTTTTTTTTAAAAAAAAAACTTTCCAAAAAAAAAAAAGAGGGAGACAAACAAACTCTAGGCCATTTAGTCTAACACGTCATTAGGAGAAAGCTAGAAACCATATTAGGGAGGTAGTAGCAAGACGTTTTAAAAAAATCATAAAATCATGCTGTTATAGAACGTTACAGCGCAGTACAGATCCTTCGTTCCCCCGTGTTGCACCGACCTGTGAAATTAATCTGATGCCCATCTAACCTACACTGTTCCATTATTATCCACATGTATATCCTATGCCCATTTAAAAGTCTTTAACATCGGCAAGTCTACTAGTGTTGTAGGCAGGCCGTTCCACGCCCCTACTGCACTTGAGTAAAAAAAAACTACCCCCCGATAGCTGTCCTAAATCTATCACCCCTCAATTTAAAGCTATGTCCTCTCATGTTAACCTTCTTAAAGGAAAAAGGCTCTCACTGTCCACCCTATCTAACCCTCTGATTATCCAAGTGGTAGTTAATATGGTATTGTACAGAAAATAACATTTTACTAAATTAATATTTAATATCTAATGGTTTATTAAATTCTATGAATTTATGATGAAAAGGAACTCAGTGTATTCAGATTTCCAAAAGGCCTTTGATAACATAAAAAGGTCATGTAGAAGAGTGTAGAAAATTAAAACTCAATGTTGGGGATGATATTGTAGTACGCATTAAGAATGTGCAAACATGAAAGAAAATCAGGATAAACTGAAACATTTGCAGGTTGGCAAATACTAAGCTCACTCCCTTGTCTTCCCAAAGGCAACGAAGGATGGGCAATGCATGCTGGCTCACATCCCATGAATGAATAAAGTTTAAAAGTGTTGTGAACCAAGGATCAGTGTTGGAATCTCAAGTATTCATGACTTTATTAATGAATTTGAAGGAGGGACTGGCTGTATTATAGTTAAATTTTCAGATGATATAAAGGTAGGTAAGAAAGCAAGTTGTGACAAAGATACAGAGTGATACTGATTTTTAAATAATTCAAATGTCATGATCTGCCATGGTAAGATGTAAACCCATGATCCCACAACATTAGCATGGAGTTTTAGATTGGGATTCCAGTTAGATTATTATTATGCCAATGATAGAATAAATGCAAGGACAAAGAAAATGGCATCTCACTAACGTGAGATAGTGCAAGATATTGGAGGACATCAACAGCAAAATAGAAAAGCAGATTATTTCAATGGAGTTCAATTGCAGAAGCCTGGCTGTGCTTGTACAAGTATCAGAGAACTTTAGCATATATATAGTTACAGTAAATAATTAGGAATGTTGATCTTTATCAAAAGTGTGATTGAGTATAAAATTAGAGAAGTCTTCCTTCCTCTGTGGGACATCGGTGAGACTGTACTCAGTACTATGTACAGCTCTGGATTTCTTATTCAAGAAAGGAGTATGCTGCCAGAGAAGGTTTGTTAGGTTGATTCCTGGAATGATGGAGTTTGTCTAATGAGGAGAGGTTGAGTAGGTTGACCTTTGACTCCTTGGATTTCAGAGAGGTTATCGAATCAAAACATATTACAATCCAGAGAACGTTTTACAGAGTAGATGCTGGGAAAATATTTCCTCTTATGAGAAAACTTATAATTAGGATGCACAGTTTACCAACAAATAAAAAGATGATTAAGTGGGTTTTATTTTCTGTCAGTTGAATTCTAGTCTTTTAAATTCTCTATCACAGGGAGTAATGGTGGTTAGGTCATTAAGGCTGAGCTGGACAGATTATTGACCGACAAGGGAGTCAAAGGTTATGAGGGCAAGCAGTATGAAAGAACATGAGGGGTGCAATCAGGTCATCCATGATCTTGTTGAATTTGAAGGAGGTTTGAATGCCTACACATGCTCCCATTTATTTTGATCTTTTGAGGCAGTACCAACTCAAGTCATCTGTGCATCACTTTCATTTTCTTTAGCAATATACCTCACAGGACAGTTGTCTTTATATTTTAAGATTTAAAATAATTGCAAAGTGAAGTCAGCAAATGCTTGAAGCAGACAGAACAGTACCAAAGAGAAACAAGAGACAAGTTAACATTTCATCTGAGACCATACTTCAGAATCAGAAGTAGGATTCCTCTTGAATCTAAATTGCCCATTCTCAGCAGTTGCAAGAGAACTAAATGCACTGCATTAATAAAAGATGATGATCCAGATGCTCCAAGAATCACTATTTGCAACAAGGTTGATTGAAGAACGATGTTACTGTGTAAATGAAGTTATGGCACATGAGAGATTTTTGTCACTTTCTAAATGCTTCTAAACTTGGACAACATCAAAGAAAAAAATCCCATAGTTGCAACCCATTGGACGCAAACTGATTACTACACCAACACAAAAGGTAAACTTGGTTTCCATTACCCCTTCAAATCGGCCCAATCAACACACTTGTAAAGTGAAAAGAAAAAAGTCTCTTGTGCAAAGTTTGAGAGAAGATTCATAGCTCGGGTGCTCGCTGTTGTGGTTCTGTTCGCCGAGCTGGGAATTTGTTGCAGACATTTCATCCCCTGTCTAGGTGACATCCTCAGTGCTTGGGAGCCTCCTGTGAAGAGCTTCTGTGATCTTTCCTCCGGCATTTGTAGTGGTTTGTCTCTGCCGTTTCCGGTTTGTCAGTCCCAGCTGTCTGTTGCAGTGGCCGGTATATTGGGTCCAGATTGATGTGCTTATTGATTGAATCTGTGGATGAGTGCCATGCCTCTAGGAATTCCCTGGCTGTTCTCTGTTTGGCTTGTCCTATAATAGTAGTGTTGTCCCAGTCGAACTCATGTTGCTTGTCATCTGAGTGTGGCTGTTGGTTTGTGACAACGGAACGAGGACATGCCGCAACCCAAAGGACTAGCCACACTACCATACATCAAGAGCATTTCCAAACTGACAGCCAGACTACTGCGACCACCAGGACTCATAACAGCAAACAAACCAACAGCCACTCTCAGACAACTAACCAGAACAAAGGACCCGATACCCAGCATGAGCAAAACCAATGTAGTGTACAAAATCCCACGTGAGGACTGCACAAAACACTACATAGGACAAACAGGAAGACAGCTAACGATTCGCATCACTACTATTATAGGACAAGCCAAACAGAGAACAGCCAGGGAATTCCTAGAGGCATGGCACTCATCCACAGATCCAATCAATAAGCATATCGACCTGGACCCAATGTACCGGCCACTGCAACGAACAGCTGGAACTGACAACCAGAAGCGGCAGATTCAAACCACTACAAATGCTGGAGGAAAGATCACAGAAGCGCTTCACAGGAGGCTCCCAAGCACTGAGGATGTCACCTAGACAGGGGACGAAACGTCTGCAACACAAATTCCCAGCTCGGCGAACAGAACCACAACAAAGTCTCTTGTTGTTATAAATTTATTTAAGCTCTATTTTCTCAATCCCTAATAACATAGGATCACAGAGTTAAAAAATAAAATCACAACAGGCTTATTTGGAACCACTAGCTTTCAGAGTGCTACTCCTTCATCAGGTGGTTGTCAATATCCCCAATAGTTTAATATTCCGCTTCCCTGGGAAAACCACCTTGACTATTCACATTATCCACTCCTCTCATGATTTTATAAACCTCTAATAAGTTCCCCCCGCAGCCTCCAACTCTCCAGGGGAAGATAGCCCCGGCCTATTCAGCCTCTCCCTATAGCTCCAACCCTCCAACCTCAGCAAAATCCTTGTAAATCTTTGTGAACCCTTTCAAATTTAACAACATCCTTATATAGCAGGCATCAGCTTCAAAGTAGAACATCGGTTGCAGAAAGGATGTTTGAGGACTTGCCTACTGAGGTAGTATGGGCTGAGACGAGAAACAGGAAAAGAGAGTTACCCTGTTGGGAGTTTTCTGTAGACCTCCAAATAGTTCCAGAGATGTAGAGGATAGTTTAGCAAAGTTAATTCTCAATAGAAGAGAGAGTGACAGGTTAGTTGTTATGGGGGACTTGAACTTTCCAAATGTTGACTGCCCTCGACCTCTTCATTTTCAACTGCCTCCGGGACATTAACCGCCTCAACCTGTCGACACCCCTCCCCCACTCCAACCTCTCACCCGCACAATGCGCAGCCCTTCAATCCCTCTGCTCCAATCCCAACCTCACCATCAAGCCAGCAGATAAACAGGGCGCAGTGGTAGTCTGGCACACTGACCTCTACACTACTGAAGCCAAACGTCAACTCGAGGACACCTCTTCCTACTGCCCCCTCGACCATGACCCCACCCCCCTATCACCAAACCATCATCTCCCAGACCATACAGAACCTCATCACCTCAGGAGATCTCCCACCCACATCTTCCAACCTCAGTCTGGGAACCCC
>NC_057711.1:2004745-2011050 GCF_004010195.1 Chiloscyllium plagiosum | reverse complement strand
TTCCTGATGAAGGGCTTTTGCCCGAAATGTCGATTTCGAAGCTCCTTGGATGCTGCCTGAACTGCTGTGCTCTTCCAGCACCACTAATCCAGAATCTGGTTTCCAGCATCTGCAGTCATTGTTTGTACCTGGGAATATCATAGTTTAAGTTCTTTGAATGGGTCAGTTTTTGTCCAATGCATGCAAGAGGGTTTCTTGACACAATATATAGATAGGCCAACAAGGGGCAAGACCACATTAGATTTGGTACTGCATAATGAACCTGGCCAGGTGTTAGATTTGGAGGTAGGTGAACACTTCGGCAATAGTGACCACAATTCAGTTAGGTTTACTTTAGTGACGGAAAGGAATACGTATATACCACAGTGCAACAGTTATAGCTGGGGGAAAAGGCAATTACGATGCAATTAGACAGGATTCAGGATGCATAGGATGGGGAAGGAAACTGCAGGGGATAGACACAATAGAAATGTGGAGCTTATTCAAGGTCCAGCTGTTAAGGGTCCTTGATAAGTATGTACCAGTCAAGCAGGGAAGAGGTTGTCGAGCGCAGGAGCCGTGGTTTACTAAGGAAATTGAATCTCTTGTCAAGAGGAAGAAGGTGGCTTATGTTCAGATGGGATGAGATGACTCAGTTCGGGCGCTTGAGAATTACAAGTTAGCCAGGAAAAACTTAGAGAGAGTTAAGAGGAGCCAGTAGGGGACATGAGAAGTCATTGGCAGATAGGATCAAGGAAAACCCTAAGGCTTTCTATAGCTATATCAAGAATAAAAAAAAGACTAGAGTAAGATTTGCTCCAATCAAGCAGTGTAGTGGGAAGTGGAGTCAGAAGAGATGGGGAATGGCTAAATGAATACTTTTCATCAGTATTCACACTAGAAAAAGACATGGTTGACAAGGACAATACTGAGATACAGGCTATAGACTGGATGGCATTGAGATGCATAAGGAGGTGTTACCAATTCTGGAAAGTGTGAAAATAGATAAATTCCCTGGGCCAGATGGGATTTATCCTAGGATTCTCTGGGAAGCCAAGGAAGAGACTGCAGAGCCTTTGGCTTTGATCTTTACATCATCATTGTCCACAGGAATACTGCCAGAAGACTGGAGGATAACAAATGTTCCCTTGTTCAAAAAGGGGAGTAGAGACAACCCTAGAAATGATAGACAACCCTAGAAATTATAGACCTGGGAGCCTTACTTCAGTTGTGGGTGAAGTGTTGAAAAGGATTATAGGAGATTGGATTTAAGATCATCTACAGTTGAATAAGTTGATTAGAGATAGTCAACACTGTTTTGTGAAGGGTAGGTCATGCCTCACAAACCTTATTGAGTTCTTTGAGAAGGTGACCAAACAGGATAAGGGAAAAGCACTTGATGTGGTATATATGGATTTCAGTAAGGTATTTGGTAAGGTTCCCCACAGTAGACTATTGCAGAAAATACTGAGGCTTGGGATTAAGGGTGATTTAGCGGTTTGGATCAGAAATTGGCTAGCTGAAAGACGACAGAGGGTGGTGGTTGATGCTGGAGTTCAGTTACTAGTGGTGTACCACAAGGACCTGTTTTGGGTCCAATGTTGTTTGTCATTTATATAAATGACTTTGATGAGGGTATAGAAGGATGGGTTAGTAAATTTGCAGATGACACTAAGGTCAGTAGAGTTGTGAATAGTGACAAAGGATGTTGTAGGTTTCAGAGAGACATAGGTAAGCTGTGGAGCTGGGCTGAGAGGTGGCAAATGGTGCTTAATGCTGAAAGGTTGAGGTGATTCACTTTGGAAGAGTAAAGGAATGCAAAGTACTGGGCTAATGGAAAGATTCTTGGTAGTGTAGACGAGTAGAGAGATCTCAGTGTCCCATAGATCCTTGAAAGTTGCCACCCAGGTTGATACGGTTGTTAAGAAGGCATACAGTGTGTTAGAGATTTTATTGGTAGAGGGACTGAGTTTTGGAACCATGAGATCATGCAGCAACTATACAAAACTCTGGTGTCGCCACATTTGGAGTATTGCATACAGTTCTAGTCACCGCATTATAGGAAGAATGTGGAAGCTTTGGAAAGGGTAGAGAGGAGATTTACTAGGATGTTGCCTGGTATGAAGGGAAGGTCTTACGATGAAAGGCTGAGGGGCTTGAGGTTGTTTTCATTAGAGAGGAGGAGGTGAGAGGAGACTGGAGACATAAGATAATCAGAGGATCAGATGGGTTGGACAGTGAGAGCTTTTTTCACAGGATGACAATAGCTAGCAGGAGGGGACAGAGCTTTAAATTGAGGGGTGATAGATATAGGACAGATGTCAGAGGTAGTTTCTTTACTCAGAATAGTAACTGCGTGGAATGCAACGCCTGCAACTGTGTAGACTCACCAACTTTAATGGCATTTAAATAGTCACTGGATAGGCATATGAACAAGAATGGAGTAGTGTAGGTTAGACGGGCTTCAGTTTGATTCCACAGGTCAGTGCAACATCGAGGACCAAAGGGCCTGTACTGTGCTGTAACGTTCTACGTTATACATCATATTTCAATTCCTTGGGATTACAGAAAGAGAAGATTTCAAATGATTTCACGTCTTTGCTAAAAACTCAACCCAAAAATTTCCCTCCAATCCAAAGAAACATATGAAAAAGGAACAAGACTATGCCACTCTGCCCCTCAAGCCTGCTGCACCATTCAAGATCAGGGCTGATCTGATTTAAATCTCAACTCTGCATTCCTGCATACCTATGATAATCATTCATCCCCCCAAGAATCCATCTACCTCTGCCTTAAAAATATTTAAGATTCTGCAACTGTTGCCTCTTGAGGAAAGGAATTCCAGAGACTCAAGCATCAGAGTGTAAAAAGATTCATCATATCCATTTTAAATGGGTTTCTTTTATTTTTGAACTATGACCCTGAGTTCTTGATTCTCTCAAAAAAGAAACCTCCATCCAGTAGCCCCTTCAGGATCTTGAAGTTTCAATTAAGTCACCTCTGATTCTTCTAAACTCCAGATGATGCAGGCCTAGACTGCCCAGCCTTCCCCTCTTCAAGCATTCGCTCATTGAAGGTACTGGTGCAGTGAACCTTCTCTGGACTGCTTCCAACATATTAACTTCTGGATTAGTGGTGCTGGAAGAGCACAGCAGTTCAGGCAGCATCCAAGGAGCTTCGAAATCGACGTTTCGGGCAAACGCCCTTCAATTCCTGATGAAGGGCTTTTGCCCGAAACGTCGATTTTGAAGCTCCTTGGATGCTGCCTGAACTGCTGTGCTCTTCCAGCACCACTAATCCAGAAACTGGTTTCCAGCATCTGCAGTCATCATTGTTTTTACCTCCAACATATTAACATCTTTCCGTAAGTACATTGACCAGTGCTGTATACACCATACTCCAGTTGCGGTCTCATCAATGCTCTGCATAACTGCAGCATAACATCCCTTCTTTTGCATTCAATTCTTCACGCAATAAACCAAAGAATCTGTTAAGTTTTCCTGATTATTAGCTGTACCTGCATACTAACCTTCTGTGATGCATGTATTGGAACACCCAGATCTCTTTGCACCCCAATGCTCTACTTTTCACCATTTAGTTAATATGCTTCTTTATTATTCTCTCTGCCAAACTGGACTATCCATTCTGACTTGAAAGTGATTCACTGCTCTGTTTACAAAAGATGTAAACATGTCTGTTCTCTTTGAATGTTGAAACTACAATGCTTGCTTCCAGAGAACTGCCAAGTGATGCGCATTACAAATACCAATGCTTTGTTCTTTTTAATTATTCACTATTGTAATAGTGGAATAAAACAACAAAGCTGAACCAAAATATTTGATTTTGCAATGTCAAATTAACGCTGTGCTACAGTAAAAAGAATTAATCCTCGGCAAGCAAATACAACAAATATCAGGGGAAATGTGTAGATGACAAAGTGAACTGCAGCCTGTTTCTTCAACTTTGTTTATGTGAGAATACAGATGTGAACAATGAGCAGCCAGCCGACAGGGTTATTTCAAAATGGGTGACATTCAAGCCTGCCTCAGAACGGGAACAGTTTGTAAACAGCGATCCAGCTTCCTTGTACAAAATGAGAAGGAACTTGAGCAGCGGCTGCTACTTGCAACGAGGGAATCGTCAGAAAGAAGACTTGAACCGGAGAAAATGACCACAACATACTTACCAACTTAAACAAAAAAAAGTCATAGGGACTGGGTTTCTGCCCCTTCCTGAATTAGGGCCGACATTATAAGTCTAGAACCCCGGCCTCGCGTGCATCTCAGCCGCAGGAAGGAGATCAGAGAGCCGGGGCTGCTGCAGAGGCAGCTGCCGGTCCCTCCCCTCAGGACGTGGCCGCTTCGAAAAAAACACATCATGCACCCATCATCCTCCTTTCTCCACCCAGAGGCAAAAAAACAACAAACTTTAATACAGAAAAATACATCGAAACTGCCGCCACTTCCCACAAAACTTAAGAGTACATTTTATATGTAAACAAATCACTGAAGATTTCATTACTAGGCAATGCAAACAAGCTGACATTCAGGGCAGGTAGCTCTGGAGCACGGTGAGCGCGCAAAGGTTAGGCCGGCACTGGGACTGATTAATGGAGCAGGGTCCATACAGGCATTTTGGCAAGAGACACCGAGCACGTTCCACAGTGGCAGTCAGCATCTTTAGAAATACTGCACATGCACTTGTTAAATCAGTGCTGCTGGGAGACCCAGCAGGTACCATCACAGAATCCCTACAGTGTGGAACAGGCCATTCAACTCATCAAGTCCACCCAGAGCACATCCCTACTCTATCCTAGCAAACCTGGACTCCCATGGTAAATGCACCTAGCTTGTACATCCCTGGACACTATGGGCAATTTAGCATGGCCCATCCACCTAACCTGCACATCTTCGGACTGTGGGAGGAAATTGCATCACCAGGAGGAAATCCACAGTCCCTGGGAAAATGTCTGTCTGGAGTTTGCAGTTGCCAAAGGTGGAATCAAACCAGGTCACTGAGACAGCAGTGCTAACCACTGAGCCACCCTGCCTACTTCCAGGAGGTAATTTGCTTTTGTTTATAAACAAGCACAATCAATATATTTGATGACATGTGACATGTCATCAGCTGGTACCAGTGGATGTGAAACCAAGCCTCTTTGCAATGAAGTGTTAACAAGAGAAAATACCCACTCCTTGCAGTTGTAGCAGTGCTAGATTTGTGATTGAAAGAATATGAATCTCTCAAATCATAATACAAAATCACTATTTTGAATAGTGAAATATGGTTGTTTATTCACTGAGTAGGCAGATGTTAGTTTTAGAGCATGGGTGAATATAAATCATGTCCAAACAGTGACAGGTTGAGGTGTCCATTAACTTGAAACAACAGGCTACATGAAGGGTCTTGCTTGGTTTGTTTAGAATGGAACAATTTTGAGGGAGGGAATTGGGATAGAATTGCTCTTGTTCAGAATGAATTAAATTAGGACAGAAAATTTCACTGGGAAAAAGGGTAGGATACAATGCAGGGAAAGATAGATGAAATAGGATGGCTGCCAGTGAAGGACATAACAGAAATGGAAAATCAAAACTATAGAGTCAACGGCTCAGACTAAGGCACTGATCACTTAGAATAGAGATGAGAAAACTTAGAAATACAGAAAACAGAAGAAATTCAGCCAATCTAGCCTACTTCAACATGATCGTGGCTGATCCTCTGTCTGAGAGCCCTACTTCCATTGTCTCTCCATACTCATAACTTCATTCAAAGGCATATGAATTTTTGGAGTTCTCTACCCTAAAGATTTGTGGATGCCCAATCAACAAATACATTCACAAAGATCACTGATGATATTTTGATCACATCAGTCATGTGATACTACAATTACTTGTTATAAATTGTGCCCTATGACTCCACTAGCGATCTGAAGGAGCAGTGCCTCTGAAAGCTTGTACATCCAAATAAACCTGTTGGAGTATAAGCTGGTGTTGTGATTTTTAACTTTGTCCACCCTAGCCCAACACCAGCACCTCCACATCATATTGATATTTTGAATGACAGGTGAGAAGGGCTTGCAGTTGAACATGTTTAGGTTGAGGGGCTGTAATGTCTATTCCTTCTATTTGTTAGATTCTTATGCACCCTCCACTTCAAGTTTCTCAATCCCCATTTCATACCCTCATTGCCCATTCTTATATTGCAACTTTCTACTTTTTGCCCTGTCCCTGACAACATCTCCCCTCCCAATCCCCCACTTCATCTCTTCCCCTTAATCCCCCATCTGGTCTTGACTCTCCCCTTCCCTCAGTTGCCCACCTCATCTC
>NC_057711.1:2003045-2004614 GCF_004010195.1 Chiloscyllium plagiosum | reverse complement strand
TCCTCCCTTTCTTCCCCCCCCCCCCCCGCTCCTGAGTGGAATCTTCCCCCCTACCCCAACGGCTGTGGCTCGAGGCCCGGGAGCCGTTAGTATTTGAAAAGCTGGCGCCCAGGAGAGGCAGCGGCTCCTGATTCATTCGGCGTGAGTGACAGATAGAGAGAGAGAGAGAGAGAGGGAAATAAAAACAGCTTCCCTTTCCCACTCCTCCCGGTTGAATCGGGTGAACGTCTCCTGCACCCCCTCTCCCGGCCCAACCTCCTTTACACAGTAATTCCAAAGTTTGTGGTTTTCCTCACACTCCGTTCGACGGGGGAGCGACTTTGCCCTCACATCTTATCGTACTTCCAACAGCACACCGCCGCCCCCCCTCACCAAACTCCCTCAGCATTTTATTTTGTTTATTTACTTCCTTCCACCAGCCTCACATTTAAAAAACAGTTTTCCTCTTACCTCGGGACAGATCGAGCGGCACGTTCTCCTCCCCGCTGTCATTCCGCCCTGCGTGCATATTGTAAGCCAATATAAGAAGATATGAGCAAGGGAAAGAAAGAAAGAGAGAAAAATACGATTAATAATGGTTTAGTTAAGCTTGCGGGTAAGTCGTGCATTTTACTTCCATAAACAAACAAGATTCGAGGCGGCCGTTATTAAAGTACGAGCGTTGCTCATTGCCGCTGCTGAGGGCTTTTTGTTTTTGTTCTGGTTATTGGTCTGTTGCCTTGCCGAGTCTAATGATTGATGGAGTCGGGTCGCACTGCCTGCCCCCCCCCCCCGGTAATGTACCTCTGATGCGGAGGCTCCTAACGGAGCGGCCGCGGATGCTGACCGCCATGTTCACGGACTCTTGCCTCTCTGTCCTCCCGCCCGGCCTGGGGCCGCACAAAAACACCGGAAACGCCGGGCAGCTCTCGCGAGACGACGGCCCGGCCCGGCCCGGCTCAATGAATGGGAGACGGGGAGGGGTCCGGGGCTGAGGAGGTGGGTCTCCAGGGAGGGGGGGGGCGGGGTCTAGGAATTGAAGATGGTTTCTTGGGGCTGGGGGCGTTGCCATCACGGCATTGACTTTGCTTCCTCTGCACAGATGCTGCCAGACCTGCTGAGTTTTTCGCAGCAATTTATGTTTTTGTCCGTGAGAGGGGTTCGGAGCACTGGCGAAGAAGTGGGGAGAGTCTGATAAAGTTGGAGCAGGGCCAAGAGTGATAGCAGCAACGTGGTTGGAAGTGGGTGTAAATTGGAACTCTGTGGGAAGCTAGAGAAGTGATTGCTGGGCCTCTTGCTGAAATATTTGTATCATTTATAGTCACAGGTGAGGTACCGGAAGACTGGAGGTTGGCTAATGTGGTGCCAATGTTTAAGAAGGGTGGTAAGGACAAGCCAGGGAACTATAGACCAGTGAGCTGGACGTCGGTGGTGGGCAAGTTGTTAGAGGGAATCCTGAGGGACAGGATGTGCATGTACTTGGAAAGGCAAGGAATGATTAGGGATAGGAGAAAGTGAGGTCTGCAGATGCTGGAGATCAGAGCTGAAAATGTGTTGCTGGAAAAGCGCAGCAGGTCAGGCAGCATCCAG
>NC_057711.1:1993538-1995616 GCF_004010195.1 Chiloscyllium plagiosum | reverse complement strand
GTGCAGTGGAAGAGCAGGGTGAATGCGGAGGGTGCAGTGGAAGAGCAGGGTGAATGCGGGGTGTGCAGTGGAAAAGCAGGGTGAATGCGGGGTGTGCAATGGAAAAGCAGGGTGAACGTGGGGAGTGAGGTGGGTGAGATGTAAGTGCACGGTGAATATGGGGAGTGTAGTGGTTATAGTGAGGTAGATCAAGTGAATCTCAGAATATGAGTTCCCTGATTGAGACTGTTAATCTGTTCCAATCAGGGAGCCCAGGCTGACTAAGAACAGGGGTAATAGAGGTTCCGTTCACTCTGAGAGTTGGCTGTGAGGGAGCTAGATCAATGTAAATGACTCTCTCGTAAATAAGGGTGACTTGGTGATGACATTCTGGCCTCTGGTGTTATTTCAGAGAGTGCAATAGAAGAATATAGTGAATGTAGGGAGTGCGTGGGTGAGATGTAAACATATAATGAACATTGGGGGAGAATGAATGGAAGAGCACAGTGAATGAAATGTCTTGTGGTGCAGTTGGTAGTGTTCCCATCTCTGGGCCTAGTAGACCCCATTTTCAAGTCCCACCAATTTAAAAGTGTGGCATAAAGCATTTGAACATGTTGATTTAATTTTTTATGTTTGGAAAGTGCATTGCTGGCCAGATCATGTGAGGCAGCAATGCTTGGAAGAATTAACAGATTTGGGGTATGACGCCTGGGCAGGATTGGTCAGCCCAGGAAGCTGTATAGCTGGTTTATGATGCAGAGTGATGCCAGCTGCATGGGTTGAATTGCGACACTAACTGAGGCTATCATGAAAGGCTCTGCTTCTCAATCTTTTCCCTCGCCTAAGGTATCATCTTTCTCACATTTCAGGACTATGGTAATGAATCTTGATCTGACATGATGAGGCAAGGCCAAAGAGAGGTTTAGTGAGAATCTGATTGAAATATGCAAAGTCCAAGGGGGCATAGACAGGGTAGATAGGAAGAAATGTTCCCCTGCGTCGAGGGATCGATAACCAGGAGGAACTGTTTTAAGGTAAGAAACAGAGGGAATTTGATGATAAAAACATTTTTGACCAAAGGAGCAATGGATCAAATGCCTTCCTGAAGGTAACTTGGACTCACAAGGTGAAACTGCAGTGTCAAGAAGTCCTGACCATCAAGGCTATTTTGCTTGGGTAGGACTCTGCTCAACATTGAGAGGAACTTGCAATGGGAAGGGGAGAATGCAGTCATCATGGTCTATATATCCATGTCATGGTACAATGACATAGACAGGCCAAAGATTGAGCATCTGCCTAATCAATGTTGGGACATCGGCACCAAATTAGGAAGCAAAACCTCAAAGCTAATGGTCTAAAGATTAATGAAGATCACCACCAGAGATATATTTCCCTCCCCACTCCTATTTACTTTCTGTAAAGTCCATTCCCTCCATGACTACCTTGTCAGGTCCTTGCCACCTAACAACCCACCCTCCCCTCCTGGCACCTCTCCCTGCCACCACAGGAATTGCAAAACCTGCGCCCACACCTCCCCCCTCACCTCCATCCAAGGCCCCAAAGGAGCCTTCTACATCCATCAAAGTTTCACCTGCAATTCCACGCATGTCATTTATTACATCCGTTGCTCCCGATGCGGTCTCTTTTACACTGGGGAGACTGGATGCCTTCTCGCAGAGAGCTTCAAAGAACATCTCCGGGACACCTGTGGCCGAACATTTCAATTCCCCCTCCCACTCTGCCAAGGACATGCAGGTCCTGGGCCTCCTCCACCGCCACTCCCTCACCACCCAACGCCTGGAAAAAGAATGCCTCATCTTCCACATTGGAACCTTTCAAACCCATGGCATCAATGTGGACTTCACCAGTTTCCTCATCTCCCCTCCCCCCACCTAACCTCAGTTCCAAACTTCCAGCTCAGCACCATCCTCATGACCTGTTTCACCTGTCAATCTTCCTTCCCACCTATCCATTCCACCCTTCTCTCTGACCTATCACTTTTACCCCTTCCTATTGCACTCTCAACTACCTTCTCCCCAGCACCACCCCCTCCCATTTATCTCTCCATCCACGAGGCTTCCAGCCTCATTCCTTAT
>NC_057711.1:1988312-1993519 GCF_004010195.1 Chiloscyllium plagiosum | reverse complement strand
TCCAAGGCCCCAAAGGAGCCTTCCACATCCATTAAAGTTTCACCTGCACTTCCACACATCATTTACTGTATCCGTTGCTTCTGATGCGGTCTCCTCTACATTGGGGAGACAGGATGCCTACTTGCAGAGCGCTTCAGCGAACGTCTCCAGGACACCCGCACCAATCAACCCCATTGCCCCGTGGCCAAACACACCAACTCCTCCTCCCAATCTGCCGAGGACATGCAGGTCCTGGGCCTCCTCCACTGCCATTCCCTTTGCACCCGACGCCTGGAGGAAGAATGCCTCACCTTCCGCCTTGGGGCCGTTAACCCCATGGCATCAATGTGGATTTCACGAGTTTTCTCATTTCCCCTCCCCCCACCTTACCCCAGTTCCAACCTTCCAGCTCAGCACCATCATGATCTGTCCCATCTAACAGTCTTCCTTCCCACCCATCCGTTCCACCCTCCCCTCCAACCTAACACCTTTACCCCGACTTCCATCCACCTTTTGCGCTCTCAGCTAACTTCGCCCTGCCCCACCCTCCTCCCATTTATCTCTCCACTCCCAAGGCTCCTATCCTCATTTCTGATGAAGGACCTTTGCCCAAAACGTCGATTTTCCTGTTCCTCAGATGCTGCCTAACCTGCTAATCTCCAGCACTCACTTTCACCTAGAGAAGATTTCAGACTAACTAGTGGGGGCAAGGAATCACATGTGAAAATCAATGAGCAGAGACAAGATAAGAGAGGAAATAGTAAAATAGGTAATAGTAAAAAAGGAAAAAAAACTAGGAGAACATGAAAAAAAGACTAGACCGCTATAAAGATAACATAAAGACAAAACTAACAATCTGTTTCTGAATGCACTTACATTTGTAACAAAGTAAACAAATTTATAGCACACATAGAAGTTAATAAATTTAATCTGATATCATGCAGACTGTATCTGTAATAACTTACAATGATTGGGTCCTGAATATTGAAAGATACCTGACTTGCAAGAAGAACAGAAATTCATTAAAGATGGAGACGTAGCCCTAATTAATAATGGTATTGTGCAAAAATTAGCAATGACCTTAGTTCAGGTGATCAGGATGTAGAATTTGTTTGGATAGAGATGAAGAATAGGTTGGGAGAGTTGGGGAGGGGAGAGATGGTGGATTGGAAGAATCATTGATGAGAGTGATCTGCAGGCCCCTAACAGTAAACAGGTCAAAATTGCTTTGCAATTGAGTCAAAGACACAACAATAATCATAGATCGCTTTAATCCACGCTAATCTACTAAAAACAGATTGTCAATAGTAATCTGGATGAGGAATGGAAAGAGTGCTTTTGAGATTGTCCCTTCAATTCTGGAACCAACAAGTCAGTAGCCTCTAGTACGCGAACATTCTCCAACTTTCATGAAATACAAGGATTGATGTTTGTGAATTTTGTGCCATTATTCAAAAAGCTTGTGACCGATAAGCCAAATAATTATAAACCGGTCAGTCTGACCTCTGGTGGGGAAATAACGAGAACCAATGTTGAGAAAGATTGTTATTTAGATAAATACAGATTAATCAGGGATAATCTGCATGGTTTTGTTTAGTTAATTTTATGTCTTATTCTTTAAAAAGAAATGAATTAAGTTGGTAACAAGAAAGATTGATGAGATTTGTGCAATGTATGATGTGTACATGGACTTTAGTAAAGCATTCGAGAAGTTCTCACGTGGCAAACTGTTCAGAAAAATTAAAGTCCCGTGGGTTATAGGAGAATATGGCGAGTTAGATTCAAAAGTGGTTCAGTGACAGGCAACAAAGGGTAATGGTTAACAGATTTTTTTGAGAATAGAAAGCAGTTTCTGGTTGTGCTCCACAGGGTTCAGTATTGAGCCCCTTTTTGTAGTGTATTTTACTGATTTAGACTTAAGTATGGGAATCATGATTGGGGAATTCACTGATGACACAAAAATTGTCCACGCAGTTGAAGATGGTTGTAAAGTCATAGTCATAGAGTTATACAGCATGGAAACAGACCTTTTGGTCCAACTAGTCCATGCAGACCATATTGCCAAACTAAACTAGTCCCACTTAGCTGCAATTGGCCCATGTCCCTCTAAACATGAACCTATCCAGGTGCCTTTTAAATATTGTAACTGTACCCACATCCACCACTTTCTCTGTTCATTCCACACACGAACCACTCTCTCTGTAAAAAAAGATGCCCCTCATGTCCTTTTTAAATCTTTCTCCTCTCGCCTGAAAAATATGCCGCTTAGTTTTGAACTACCCCAGCCTAGGGGAAAGACCCTTTCTATTCACTTTATCTATGCCCCGCATAGATAAAGTTTATAAACCTCGATAAGGTTACCCCTTCAACCTCCTATGCTTCAGTGAAAAAAGTTCCAGCCTATCTTTATAACTCAAATCCTCCATTACTTGCAACATCCTGGTAAATCTTTTCTGAATCCTTCCCAATTTAACAATATGCTTCCTGTAGCAGCATGACTAAAACTATCCACTACATTACCAATTTTGGTGTCATCTGCAAACTTACTAACCATGCCTCCTAAGTTCTCATCCACATCATTTATATAAATGACAAAAGTGCACCCAGTACCAATACCTGTGGAACATTGCTTTCCAGTTCAAAAAACAACCCTCCACCACCACTACCCTCTGTCTCCTACCGTCAAACCAATTTTGTATCCAATCGGCAAGCTCTCCCTGAATCCCATGTGATCTAACTTTATTAATTCATCTACAATGCAGAACCTTACCAAAGGCTTCAGTAGAGTCCAGGTAAACAATGTCTACTGCTCTGAGAGCTCTCAAATCTTTTTGGTTACTACCTCAAAAAACTCAACCAAGTTTGTGAGACATCATTTCCCTCACACAAAGCCATGATGACTCACCTTAATCAGTCCTTGCCTCTCAAATGCATGTTAGTCCTATCATTTAGAATCACCTCCAACAACCTACCAACTCCTGATGTCAGACTCAGGGGTCCAGAGTTCCCAGCCTTTTCTTTAAATAAAAACACAACATTAACCGCCCTCCAGTCCTCCGGCACCTCACCTATGCATATAGATGGTACAAATATCTCTGCTAGAGGCCCTGCAATTTCTTGCCTAACTTCCCACAACATCCTGGGATGCACTTGATCAGGTTCCAAAGATTTATCTAACTTACGTTTTCTAAGACCTCCAGCACATGATTTTCTCTAATGTGAACTGTTTTCAAATTATCAATATTTATTTCCCCTAGTTCTCTAGCCTCCATTTCTTTCTCCACAGTAAAAATTGATGCATAGTATTCATTTAATATCTCTCCCATTTCCTGAGATTCAACACGTAGATGACCACATTGATCTTTAAGGGGCTCTATTCTTTTCCTAATTGCTGTTTTGCTCTTAATGTACTTGTAGAATCTCTTTGGATTATCCTTAACCTTTATCTGTCAAGGCTATCTCTTATCCCCTTTTTGCCCTGCTGATTTTTCTCTTACGAATGTCCCTACACCACTTATACTCTTGAAGAGATTCATTTGATCCCAGTTGTCTATATTTAATGTATGACTCTTTCGTATTCTTGACAAGAATCTCAACATCTTTGTTCATCCATTGTTCCCTACTCTTAACCTTCACTCTTAACAGGGATATAATGTCTCTGAACTCTTACGATCACACTTTTGAAGGCCTCCCACTTGTCAGTTATTCCTTTACCTACGAATAGTCTACTCCAACCAACTTTTGAAAGTTCTTGTCTCATACCATTAAAATGTGCCTTGCTCCAATTAAGAATATTAATCTTTATCATTAAAACATCTATCTTTTCCATAACTATTTTAACAGTAATAGAATTATGATCACTAGTCCCAAAGTGTTCCCCTGTGAATATTTCAGTCACTTGCCTGGCCCTATTTCCCAAGAGAAGGTAAACTTTTGCACCTTCTCTAGTAGGTGCATTTACACATTAATAAAGAAAATTATCTTGAACACATTTAATAAATTCTCCACCTCCAAGCCCTTAACACCATGGCAGTCCCAGTCAATGTTTGGAAAATTAAAATCTACTTCTATTACAGCCCTATTATTTTTGCATATATCTGAAATCTCTCTACATATTTACTCCTCAATTTCCCTCTGACTACTTGGGGGGGTCCATAGTACAATCTCATCAAGGTGATCATCCCTTATTTCTGAGGTCTCCCTGTATAGTTTCACTGAACGATCTTTCAGATATATCCTTTCTAACTACAGTAGTAAAGTTTTCCTTAATCAAAAGTACCACTCCACCTTCTGTTTTGCCTCCCTTTCAATCCTTCTTCTAGCATCTAAAAGCAGGGACATTGAGCTGCCAGTCCTGTCTTTCCCTCAGTCTACTTTCTGTAATAGCTATGACATCCCAGTCCCATGTTCTGATATATGCTTTAAGTTCATTGGCCTTACCTGTAAGACCCCTTGAATTGAAATAAAGGCACTTTAATTCTTCGGAGTTACCTCATTCTCTGACTTGCTCTTGTCTAATTAGCTTGTTCTTTTTTGATTCAGAACCATCCTCACCTGCCTTGCCAGGTCATACGAAGGTAAACTGGCCAAAAATATAAAGGAGGATAGTAAAAGCTTTTTTAGGTATGTGAAAGGCAAAAAAATGTTTAAGACTAAAATTGGGCCCTTGAAGACAGAAACAGGAATATATTACAGGGAACAAAGAAATGGCAGAAGAATTTACTTGGTACTTCAGATCTGTGTTCACTGGGGAAGACACAAGCAATCTCCCTGAGGTAACAGTGGCTGAAGGACCTGAACTGAAGGGAATTTATATTTGCCAAGAATTGGTGTTGGAGAGACTGTTAGGTCTGAAGGTTGATAAGTCCCCAGGGCCTGATGGTCTACATCCCAGGGTACTGAAGGAGGTGGCTCGAGAAATCGTGGATGCGTTGGTGATTATTTTCCAGAATTTCATAGATTCGGGATCAGTTCCTGCGGATTGGAGGGTGGCTAACGTTGTACCACTTTTTAAGAAAGGTGGGAGAGAGAAAGCAGGAAATTATAGACAAGTTAGTCTGACCTCAGTGGTGGGAAAGATGCTGGAGTCAATTATAAAGGACGAAGCTATGACACATCTGGATAGTAGTAACAGGATAGGACAGAGTCAGCATGGATTTATAAAGGGGAAATCATGCTTGACTAATCTTCTGGAATTTCTTGAGGATGTAACTCTGAAGATGGACAAG
>NC_057711.1:1986652-1987930 GCF_004010195.1 Chiloscyllium plagiosum | reverse complement strand
TGCTGGCCTTCATAACAAGAGGGATTGAGTATAGAAGCAAAGAGGTTCTTCTGCAGCTGTACAGGGCCCTGGTGAGACCACACCTGGAGTACTGTGTGCAGTTCTGGTCTCCAAATTTGAGGAAAGACATTCTGGCTATTGAGGGAGTGCAGCGTAGGTTCACAAGGTCAATTCCTGGAATGGTGGGACTACCTTACGCTGAAAGACTGGAGCGACTGGGCTTGTATATCCTTGGGTTTAGAAGACTGAGAGGTGATCTGATTGAGACATATAGGATTATTAAAGGATTGGACACTCTGAAGGCAGGAAACATGTTTCCGCTGATGGGTGAGTGCCGAACCAGAGGACACAGCTTACAAATACGGGCTAAACCATTTAGGACAGAGATGAGGAGAAACTTCTTCACCCAGAGAGTGGTGGCTGTGTGGAATGCTCTGCCTCAGAGGGCAGTGGAGGCCCAGTCCCTGGATTCATTTAAGAAAGAGTTGGATAGAGCTGTCAAGGATAGTGGAATCAAGGATTATGGAGATAAGGCAGGAACAGGTACTGATTAAGAATGATCAGCCATGATCATATTGAATGGTGGTGCAGGCTCGAAGGGCAGAATGGCCTACTCCTGCACCTATAGTCTATTGTCTAGATGAATCAGCTGAAGAAGGTTGGGCCAAGGATATTCACCGGAGGAACTTTTGCAGAGGTGTTCGAGAAATAATCAGAGATGTCTGACCACCAATATCATTCTGACCAGCAGACAGTTTTCTTCCCTGATTCCCAGATGGAATATGAAATACCTTGCTTCATTCAACACAAATTGGATGTAATGCTGGAATTGTACACTATTAGTCCATAGCATGGATTTTGTATATAGTTCTGACTACCACATTACAGGAAGACAGCAATTGCTAGAAAGCAGAGATCTACAAGGATGATACCAAGGCTTGAAAACTGCAGCTCTGTGGATAGGTTGGAAAGAGTTGTTTTCCTTAGAGCAGAGGAGATTTCGCCTAAAGCTCTATAACCTGCAAGGCTATGGACCAGGTGCAGAATTAGAATTGTTGTGGTTCTATTTGCCGAGCTGGGAATTTGTGTTGCAGATGTTTCGTCCCCTGTCTAGGTGACATCCTCAGTGCTTGGGAGCCTCCCGTGAAGCGCTTCTGTGATCTTTCCTCCGGCATTTGTAGTGGTTTAAATCTGCTGCTTCCGGTTGCCAGTTCTAGCTGCCCGTTGCAGTGGCCGGTATATTGGGTCCAGGTCGATGTGCTTATTGATTGAATCTGT
>NC_057711.1:1977336-1986469 GCF_004010195.1 Chiloscyllium plagiosum | reverse complement strand
AGAGGCATGGCATTCATCTACAGATTCAATCAATAAGCACATCGACCTGGACCCAATATACCGGCCACTGCAACGGACAGCTAGAACTGGCAACCGGAAGCGGCAGATTTAAACCACTACAAATGCCGGAGGAAAGATCACAGAAGCGCTTCACGGGAGGCTCCCAAACACTGAGGATGTCACCTAGACAGGGGACGAAACATCTGCAACTCAAATTCCCAGCTCGGCGAATAGAACCACAACAACGAGCACCCGAGCTACAAATCTTCTCACAAACTTAGAATTAGAATTGTCTAGTTTATTCAGCAAGAATGACATGATGGGCTGAATAGCCTCTTTCTGTGCTGTGCCTTAACATTTTATTATTTATCTCAATGACCTAGATAAGCAGAACAAAGATACGGTAACTAAATTTGCAAGGGACTCAAAAATATGCAGGAAAGTGTCCTGTGAATCAGATGCAAAGTGTTTGTAGAATGATGCAGGTTGAGTAGGAAAAAATATGGCAGATGAAGTATAATGGGGAAAAGGCGAAATTCACATCAGCAAGAAGAACGACAAAGCAGAGTATTAGTTAGACCGAGAATGACTGTGAAAATCTGATGTGTAGAGAGCGATTTAGATGTTCTAGTGCATGAATCACAAAAAGTTAGTATTCAGGTACAGTACATAATCAAGAAACTATTATTATTCTTTGAGAAAAATCAAATATAAAAATAAGGATGTTATGCTTTAGCCATATAGGACATTTGAACAATGTTTGTCTGATGAAGGAGCAGTGCTCCATAAGCTAGTGTTTCCAAATAAATCTGTTGGACTATTAGCTAGTGTTGTGTGAATTTTAAGTTTCTGTTCAGTGATTCTGCATTGTCGTGTATCTTGGAGAATGCTTACCCGAACATCGAGGCTGAATGTCCTTGACCATAGAGTCATAGAGATGTACAGCATGGAAACAGACCCTTCGGTCCAACTCCCCCATGCCAACCAGTTATCCCTACCCAATCTAGTCCCACCTGCCAGCACCTGGCCCATATCACTTCAAACCATTCCTATTCATATACCCATCCAGATGCCTTTCAAATGTTGCAATTGTACTAGCCTCCACAAGTAACACAGTGAAAAATCAAAATAACTTCCTCAGAAGACAGACACTGGACACAACCAACAGAATACCCTTTCCCAGAGTGAAGAAACTATGCCACCTTCTTCCCAGCTTTCAGCATGTCATTGATGATGGAGAGACTAGGACCTGAGAGCACAGCCTCAATATGAAGGGGCAACTTTTTAAAACTGAGATGAGGAATTTCTTCAGCCAGAGGGTATTTAATCTGTGAAATTCATTACCACAGAAGGCTGTGGACGTCAAGGCATTGAATGTGTTTAAGACAGAAATAGTTAGGTTCTTGATTGGTAAGGGAATCAAGAGTCATGGGGAAAATGCAGGAGAATGGGGTTGAGAAACGCATCAGCCATGATCAAATGGTGGAGTAGACTTGGTGGGCTGAATGACCTAATTCTACTCCTGTATATATGGTCTAAATCCAATCTGGCAAACTACCACCCTGACAATTTAATTTGAATCATCAGCAAAGTTATGGAAGGTGACGCTGACAACGTTATTGAGTGACACCTCAGTAATAATCTTCTCAGTTTTGGTTTTACCAAGTACTCGGCTCCATATACTATTACATCAATGGCACAGATATCCTTGCTCAAACTACTGGACTTATGCCTCACCACCCACCTCATCTTTAACGGCCAGGTATATGAACAATTCAAGGGCACACCCATGGGATCACCCATCTAAATTATCAAAGCAGAAGTAGTCATGCAGTGACTGGAATACACAGCCCTCCCCTTGATCCAACCAAAGCTGTGGATATGATATATAGACGATATGTTCGTCACCATCAAAAGCAGTAGGTTAGAGGAAACACACCAGCTTATTAATAACATTTTCACAGGTGTTAAATTCACTAGAGAAGAGGAAAACAACAACCGACTCCAATTTCTGGACATAATGGTAGAAAGAATGACCAACGGTGAATTCCAAATCGAGGTATACATGAAGGCAACCCACACAGACCAAATCCTTAATTTCAACAGCATCCACCCCAACGCCCACAAACAGAGCTGTGTTAGAACACTGCTCAAACGAGCAATAACACACTGCAGCAACCCAGAACTATGCAAAAATGAAGAACACCTCCTCAAAGTTTTTGCAAACAACAGATACCCAATCAGCTTTGTCCACCAATGCCTGCAGAACAGACAACGTCATGGAGACACAGTGCAGCCGAATACACTGGTCACCTTACCTTACATTAAGCATATCAAGAATCCTACAACAAGATTCCTACAACCACTTGGGATCACAGCCACACTACACCAACTGCTGCTAAGGGGGAAAGACCTCATACCCATAACATACAGAACCAACAAAACATACAAAATTCCATGCAGTGATGCTACAAACACTACATCGGACAGACTGGAAAGAGACTAGGTACCAGATTACATGAACACCAACTGACAACAGGGATTTTCCTGCTCCTCAGATGCTGCCTGAACTGCTGTGCTTTTCCAGTACCACTCTAATCTAGACTCTGATCTCCAGCATCTGCAGTCCTCACTTTTGCCTAATAGAATGACATGACCAGTTCTTATTCACCTCCATACACTCAGACAAGGAGGGTCATCAGTTCGACTGGGATAACAAAACCATTTGGGACAAGCTAACCAAAGACACTCATGGAAATTTCTGGAGGCCTGGTTCTCAACGCGGAACACTATCAACAGCCATGTAGAAATGAATCCTATATTCGAGCCACTGTGGAGCAGGACTAGAAATGACACAGGACCATAACAGACCGGGTCAGATGGTTAATGAGCAGAATAGTACAACAACACTTCATTGGAAGGCGCACTGATGATGTTACCTAACAGGGTGCCAAAATGACAGCATATGAACCAACCAGCTTAGCGGGCAAAGCAACAATCATAATTTTACATTACGTTTGAAAGAAAGGTTTTTCAATATGAAGTTCTAAATGTGACTTAGGGAAATTATCAAGACATGAGACATAAGTTGACTGATGTAGATTTAGAAAATGCATTAAAAGGCATGAATCTACATAGGAAATGAATAATCTTTAAGAAACTGTTGCATGACTTATAGCAATTGTTATGGACTAGGCCAGACCACTCAAAACACTCTTAAGCAGGCAGCCCCAAACCATAACTTTGCAATTTGGTTTGTTAAGTGTACAGTGAAAATTATCCGGAGTAAGTTAGCTAAATTAACTACTAGATTTTAAGAGTGTGCTGCTGGAAAAATACAGCAGGTCAGGCAGCATCCAAGGAGCAGGAAAATCAATGTTTCAGGCAAAAGCCCAGGAATGAATGGTTTCTGCCTGAAACGTCAATTTTTCTGCTCCTCGGATGCTGCCTGACCTGCTATGCGTTTCCTGCACCACACTCTTGACTCTAATCTCCAGCATCTGCAATACTCACTTTCACCTACTAGATTTTAAAACAGTAAAATATTTATTCAGAAATTACATAATGAAACTTAAACAACAGAATAAAGAATTCCTACAGAACTCCGTCTATCCAAACTAGACTTAATTATGCTGTTCCGAATATACACAACAGTCCCAAAAAGCAAACTCCCTTTAAAGCTCAGTATAAATGGAACACACGCTTACAGGTTGAAGTTGAAGGGCAGAAAAAGAAAGAGTTTCCACACAGCTCACTATTGAACTCCTCACCAGTTCAGGACTGAACTAGACTGCTCTGCTCAGCTAGAGAGCTGACCGCTCCCCTTTTTACAGGTCACTTCCTAAGCATGACCACTTTGGACTGAAGTTTCATCTGTTTACATATAAACAAAAGGCCTCTCAAAATCCTTTTCATGTCTGTACCAAACCAGACTGATCGGAGCCCGGCCTGGTTTATTACCGGTCTGAAAAAAATCAAAGACAGAGTATCCTTGAGTCAAGGAAAAGTTTTTAGGAGAAAAGGGACTGGCTTTGTGACATAGTATTGTGTCCCTTTAAGGTGGAAAAAGATCAGTCAACAAAGGAAGTTCAGAATTATACAATACCTAAAGAAAAGGCCAATAAAGTTGCCAGAAATAGAAATAATTGGCAGGATTGGGAGTTTTGTCAAATACAACAAAGAAGGACCAAGAAACTGATAACGAGAGGGAGAAATTGAGTATAAATGCAATCCTGACTATCTTGTTGTGAATGGTGGACAGAATTTGAGGAGTCAGAATGAATGAATGAATGATTTATTGACGCATGTATCTTGAGGATATAGTGAAAGTGTTTTGCCACAATCCGGTGCCATTTCGAGTACAATAAGGATATAAAGAAATTATTTAAGTAAGAGTTCATCTTCTGTTCAGATTGTGGTCTCAAGCATGGCTTCAGGGTGTTCCAGTCTTGAGCAATGACAGCATCAATGCCCTGGGAGACCTCGGCTCTGCTATCACCTCACTGGCACCGCCAAAAATCCAGGCTCCAGGCACTACCACTGCCGCCATCAAGAGACCTGGCTTAGTTACTCACCACAGAATCTTCAGCCTTTGCCCTGTTTTGTAGCCCAGTATATGAATGTTCCAGGAATACTTCTGCATATGTCAACAATGAAGTGTTGTTGTACTACTCCGCTCATTTTGAAAAAAGGAAATTCAGTGGTGGACTGACTTAATTGAGGTAAGTGAATACACTATAGCCACGGTTGTGGATGACACAGAAATAGGCAAGAGGGTGACACAAAGAGCTTGCAGAGATTTATAGACACGTTAAGCAAGTGGACAAAAACTTTGCAGATGGTATATAATGTCGGAAAATGTGAGGTTATGTAGTTTGGCAGGAAGAATAGAAGAGCTGAATATTATTTAAAAGGTCAAAGATAGAAGAAAGCAATGGAATAGAGGGATTTGAGAGTCCTTGTTCATGAATCACAAGCAGCTAGCATCCAAGTTCAGTGGGTGATAGGGAAGGCAAATGGAAAGGTCATCTTTACGTTAAATTGAATGCAGTATAAAAGTTGACAGGTTTTGCCAATACTAGACAAGCATCTAGTTAGACCAGAGCTGGAATATTGTAAAATAGGTTTCGGTCCCTTATCGACTGAAAGATAGTCAGGCATTGGAAGCAGTCAAGAGAAGGTTCACACGCTTATACCAGTATAGAGGGATTTATGAGAAGAGGTCAATATGTTATTGAACTCATTGGAATATGGAAGAATGGGAGATGACTTTATTGAAACAGGTAGATGCAGAAAGGTTGTTTCCTCATATGGGAGTAAAAGACAAGAGGGTATAATAATAGAATAAGGAGATATCTATGACAGGGATGAAGAGGAAATTCTTCTCTCAGAGGATTGTGAATCTGTGGAATTCTTTACAACAGATGGCTGTAAGTTCAGCGGATGATACAAAAAATTGTGGGGTGGTAAATAGTGAGGAGGATAGCCTTTGATGATAGTAGGAAATAGATGGGCTGGTCAGGTGGGCTGATCAGTGGTAGATGGAATTCAATGTGGACAAGTGTGAGGTGATACATTTGAGCAAGACAAACAAAACAATGGAATACATATTGAATGGTAGGACCCCGAGGAGCACCAAATATCAGGGGGACCTTGGTGTGCATGTTCACTGGTACCTTAAAGTAGCTGGGCATGTAGATAAAGTGGTTAAGAAGCTATATGGGATGCTTGCCTGTATTAGTGTGTTGCTAGAAAAGCACAGCAGGTCAGGCAACATCCAAGGAGCAGGAAAATCAATGTTTCGGGCCCGAGCCCTTCCTCCAGCCCGAAATGTAGATTTTCCTGCTCCTCAGATGCTGCCTGACCTGCTGTGCTTTTCTAGCAACACACTCTCAACTCCAGCATCAGATCTCCAGCATCTTCAGACCTCACTGTCTCCTGCTTGCCTTTATTAGCCAAGGCATAGAGTTTGAGAGCCGAGAAGTAATGCTAAAACTGAATAAAAAACTGGTTAGGCCACAGCTGGAATATTGTGTGCAGTTCTGTTCTCCACACTGCAGGAAGAATGTGATTGCTCTAGAGAGGGTGCAGAAGAGATTTACCAGGATGTTATCTGGTCTGGAGAGTTTCAGTTTATGATGAGAGATTTGACAGACTGTGGCTGTTTATTTTGGAGGAGAGGAGATTGAGGGGGGGACATGATTACATTGAGAAAATTATAGGGGACATAGACAGGGTAGACTGGAAGCAACATTTTCCCTTGATGGAGGAATCAATAACCAGGGGGCATAGATTTACGGTAAGTGGCAGGATGTGTAGAAGGGATGTGAGGAAAATGTTTTCACCCAGAGTATGCTGAGAATCTGGAGAAGCTTACTGTCAAAAAGGCTGATAGAGGCAGAAATACTCATAACATTTAAAAAGTATTTAGATGTGTACTTGCGATGCCAGTGCATGGAGAGCTATGGAACAAGTACTGAAAAATGGAACTAGAGTAATTATGTGCTTATGTTTAATTAGCACAGATATGATAGATCAAAGGGACTTTTCACGTGCTGTAATCTTTATAACTATGACTCCCGGCAAGAGTATATTCCATGGACCTCTTTGGTTACATGCTCCTTGTCTGGCAAAAATCTCACTCCTTAAATGTGAATTCACACTTGCAGGATTTTAGGAGGGGAATGTTCCACATTTCTACAATATCTGTATGAAGTCATGTTTTCTGATTGCACTCTTGAATGGTCTCGCTCTGGTTTTAAGGGTTATGCAAATTTCTCTTACCCTCCTACCCAGAGGGAACTTTCTCTCTGATTGCTTTTTAATCTTCCATGTTCATGCAAAATAAGAGGAAATAACATAGAGTTCTGTTAAATATATCCAAGCTTTGTATACCAGCAGAAGGTCAAAGTGAGGGAGTCACAAGAAAAGCAAAATATTTTTTATAATTCTGCATATTTTTCTTTTATACATTTGTGCAGTGTAGGTTGCACCCTACAGTTAATTCCATTATTCAAACATGATGCAATTGAATCAAGATTTGCTCTCTGGGCAGATTCCTAAAATTCACAAATTAGTGTTGTTTGTGTATCTTTAGCTCTGTGATCCTTGAATAACTGCATTTGCAATTTCTGTTCCAATAGAACTAAATGTTTTTGTTACATAAGAATGTTTACACCAGAAGTGCTACAGGAGGGCAGACATGTAAGGGGGGGATGAATATTCTGCTACTTGGTTGATTATCTCCAGAGATTAAAGTATATTTTACACCCGATATTAAGTTGGTAGCCACAAGAAAGAAAAAGTTTACATTTATGAAGTACCTTGTCAGATTGCTTGAGACATCCCGAAACATTTCATATGAAAGGAATTACTTTCAAAAACTCACAACAAAACCTCATAAACAGCAATGACACAGATGAGCAATAAATTGGTTATGGTAATATTGACTCAGAGAGGAATATTTGCTGAGATCACCAGGAAGGAATGTTACTTTTCTTAAGTAATTGGCTACAGGATCTATATAGCATCCATCTGAACAGGTAGAAAAATTAAAATTAAAAGTTTCCCCAAAAATTTTACATCCTTAGTCCCGCATTGGACTGCAGTCTCTAATATTTGCTCCAGTCTTGAATAAAGGTTCAATACATAATCAAACCCAAAAGAACTGTGAATGCTCTAAATCAGAAACAGAAATTGCTGGAAAAGCTCAGCAGGTCTGGCACCATCTGTGGAGAGAAATCAGAGTCCCTCAGGACTCTTTTCTATCTTTCCCCTCTCACCCTAAACCTATGCCCTCTAATTCTGGACTCCCCCACCCCAGGGAAAAGACTTTGTCTATTTATCCTATCCATGCCCCTCATGATTTTATAAACCTCTATAAGATCACCCCTCAGCCTCCGACACTCCAGGGAAAACAGCCCTAACCTTTTCAACCTCTCCCTTTAGCTGAAATCCTCCAACCCTGGCAACATTCTTATAAATCTTTTCTGAACCCTTTCAAGTTTCACAAAATCTTTCTGATAGGAAGGAGACCAGAATTGCATTCAGTATTCCAACACTGGCCTAAGCAATGTCCTGTACAGCCGCAACATGTACTCAATACTCTGGCCAATAAAGGAAAGCATACCAAGTGCCTTCTTCACTACCTGCGACTCCACATTCATGGAGCTATGAACCTGCACGCCAAGGTCTCTTTGTTCAGCAAAGGACCTTACCATTAAGTGTATACATAGAACATAGAACAATACAGCACAGAACAGGCCCTTCGGCCCACGATGTTGTGCCAAACTTCTAACCGAGATTAAGTACCCATCCATGTACCTATCCAAATGCCGCTTAAAGGTCGCCAATGATTCCGACTCTACCACTCCCACGGGCAGCGCATTCCATGCCCCCACCACTCTCTGGGTAAAGAACCCACCCCTGACATCTCCCCTATACCTTCCACCCTTCACCTTAAATTTATGTCCCCTTGTAACACTCTGTTGTACCCGGGGAAAAAGTTTCTGACTGTCTACTCTATCTATTCCTCTGATCATCTTATAAACCTCCATCAAGTCACCCCTCATCCTTCGCCGTTCCAACGAGAAAAGGCCGAGAACTCTCAACCTATCCTCGTACGACTTCCTCTCCATTCCAGGCAACATCCTGGTAAATCTTCTCTGCACCCTCTCCAAAGCATCCACTTCCTTTTGGTAATGTGGTGACCAGAACCATACGCAGTATTCCAAATGTGGCCGAACCAAAGTCTTACACAACTATAACATGACCTGCCAACCCTTGTACTCAATACCCCGTCTGGTAATGGAGAGCATGCTGGATGCCGTCTTAACCACTCTAATGATCTGCGTTGCCACCTTCAGGTTGTATGATGTTATTACTATAACTAAGACTTGGTTGAGGGAAGGGCATGATTGGCAACTAAATATCCCAGGATTTAGATGCTTTAGGAGGGATGGAGAGGGAGGAAAAAGGGGTGGAGGAGTTGCACTACTGGCCAGAGAGAATATACAGCTGTGCTAAAGAAGGGCTGGATGGAGGACTCAAGCAGTGAGGCAATACTGGCAGAGCTCAGAAATAGGAAGGTTGGGGCTGTACTACAGGCCTCCCAACAGTGAGTGTGAGATAGAGG
>NC_057711.1:1973763-1977169 GCF_004010195.1 Chiloscyllium plagiosum | reverse complement strand
GGCTCAATACACAGTCTCCCACTACTGTCCTTGATCGGACCTACCCTCGTTCTCGTCATTCTCAGGTTTCTCACATACGCATAAAATGCCTTGGGGTTATCCTTGATCCTATCCGCCAACGATTTTTCATGCCCTCTCTTAGCTCTCCTTATCCCTTTCTTCAGGTCCCTTCTGGCTATCCTGTATCCCTCCACTGCTCTGTCTGAATCCTGTTTCCTCAACCTTATGTAAGCCTCCTTCTTCCTCTTTACCAGACATTCAACCTCTCTCGTCAACCAAGGCTCCCTCACACGACCATTTCTTTCCTGCCTGATAGGTACATACATATCATGGCCACGTCGTATCTGCTCTTTGAAAAAGTTCCACATTTCCTCCACATCCTTCCCTGACAGCCTATGCTCCCAACGTATGCTCCTCAAATCCTGCCTTACAGCATCGTAATTTCCCTTCCCCCAATTATAAAATCTACCTTGTTGTGCGCACCTATCTCTCTCCATAACCAAGGTGAAAGTCACAGAATTGTGGTCACCATCACCAAACCATCACATCCTGCCAAGATTTGCTCTCCCAAAATGCAGCACCTCACATTTATCTAAATTAAACTCCATCTGCTACTTCTCAGCCCATTGGCCCATCTGATCAAGATACTGTTGTAATCTGAGGTAACCTTCTTTGCTGTCTACTACACCTCCAATTTTGATGTCATCTGCAAACTCACTAACTATACCTCTTATGCTCACATCCAAATCATTTATATAAATGACAAAAAAGTGAACCCAGCACCGATCCTTGTGGCACTCCACTGGTCACAGGCCTCCAGTCTGAAAAACAACCCTCCAAGACCACCCTCTGTTTTCTACCTTTGAGCCAGTTCTGTATCCAAATGGCTAGTTCTCCATGGGATCTAATCTAGACTTTTGAAAGTTCTTGTCAAGATTAGAGTGGTGCTGGAAAAGCACAGCAGGTCAGGCAGCATCTGAGGAGCAGGAAAATTGACGTTTCGGACAAAAGCTATTTTGTAAGTTCTTGCCTAATACCATCAAAATTGGCCTTTCTCCAATTTAGAACTTCAACTTTCAGATCTGGTCTATCCTTTTCCATCACTATTTTAAAACAAATAGAATTATGGACACTGGCCCCAAAGTGCTCCCCCACTGACACCTCAGTCACCTGCCCTGCCTTATTTCCTAAGATTAGGTCAAGTTTTGCATCTTATCTTGTCGGTACATCCACATACTGAATCAGAAAATCTTCTTGTACACACTTAACAAATTCCTCTCCATCTAAACCCTTAACACATGGCAGTCCCAGTTTAAGTTTGGAAAGTTAAAATCCACTACCATAACCACCCTATTATTCTTATGGATAACTGAGATCTCCTTACAAATTTGTTTCTCATTTTCCCGCTGTCTATTAAGTGATCTATGATACAATCCCAACAGTGTGATCATCCCTTTCTTATTTATCAGTTCCAACTAAATAACATCCCTGGATGTATTTCTGGGAATATCCTCCCTCAGTACAGCTGTAATGCTATCCGTTATCAAAAACACCACTCCCCCTCCTCTCTTGTCTCCCTTTCTGTCCTTCCTGTAGCATTTGTATCCTGGAACATTAAGCTGCCAGTCTTGTCCATCCCTGAGCTATGTTTCTGTAATTGCTATGATATTCCAGTCCCATGTTCCTAACCATGCCCTGAGTTCATCTAGCTTCCCTGTTAGGCCTCTTGCATTGAAATAAATGCAATTTAATTTATCAGTCCTACCTTGTTCACTGCTTGGTCCCTGCCTGCCCTGACTGTTTGACTCGCTAGATCTGTTCTCAACTGTACCAGTCTCAGATTGCTCTCTTTCCTCACTATCTCCCTGGGTCCCACCCCTCCACCTTACAAGTTTAAATCCTCCAGAGCAGCTCTAGAAAATGTCCCTGCCAGTATATTAGTCCCCTTCCAATTTAGGTGCAATCCATCCTTCTTGTACAGGTCACTTCTACCCCAAAAGCAATTCCAATAATCCAAAAGTATGAGTCCTTCTCTCATACTCCAGCTTCTCAGCCATGCATTCATCTGCTCTATCCTCCTATTCCTGCCCTCACTAGTTCATATCACCAGGAGTAATTCAGATATTACTACTCTCGAGGACCTCCTTTCTAAATTCCTGCCCAGCTCTCTGTAATCACCTTTCAGAATCTGAACCTTTTCCCTTCCTATGTCAATGGTTCCAATGTGTACAATGACCTCCTGCTGGCCCCTCTCCCCCTTGAGAACATTCTGCATGCTCTCTGAGACAACTTTGATCCTGGCATCAGGGAAGCAACACACCATTCTTATTTTTCGCTGCTGGCCACAGAAACGTCTGTCTGTACCTCGGACTAGAGAGTCCCCTAAAACAATCTATCTCTTGGAACCCGACATACTCCTCATTGCATTAGGGCCAGTCTCAATAATAGAAACTTGGCTGTTCGTGCTACGTTTCCCTGAGAATCCATTGCCCCCTATATTTTCCAAAACAGCATACTTGTTTGAAATGCGGATAACCACAGAAGACCTACCTCTCTTACCTTTCTTGGAGTTAACCCATCTATGTGATTGTATCTGCGACTTTTCCCTCCTTTCCTATAACTACCATCCATCACATTCACTTGCTTTTATAAATTCCTCATTGGCTCTTTCTCTCCAGTCGATCCATTTGATCTGACAGGATTCACAACCAACGGCATTTATTATAGATATGATCCTTGGTAACATGTAAACTCTCCCTAAACTCCCACATCCACCAAGAAGAGCATATCACTCTACTAAAGGCCATTTTTGCTTCCAGCATTCAGAGATTGGGCTGAAAAGTCGGGGTCCTAGAATGTGGAGGGAAGATGTAAGGCTGAATACCCACTACCAAATGTTTTGAGTGTTCTGGCCTAGTCCATAACAGACTGGGGGCTCATTGTTTAAACAGGATCTAAACAGTAAGTGGTAGGTGTTAGTGTCTTTTATTTTGGGTGTTGATTTGGTTGGTTTAAACAGTGTTTGGATAGCAATGGCTTTTTCAGTCACCAAGGAGGTTTTGGAGGTGGAAGAAGTGACCTTGGGAGTTTTACAAAAGTCAAATAAGACCAAGCTGCGGGAATTAGTAGACAAGCTGGAGTTGAAGTTACCTCCTAATGTGAGGAAAGATGAGATGATTTCAGCATTGAAATTTGCTGGAAACCCCATCAGAATCTGTAGAGATAGCTAAACTTCAATTGCAAATGAAGAAGCTTCAATGAGAAGCAGAAATGAAACAGTTTGAGTTACAATTAAAAGCAGATAAGAAAGAAAAAGATCGAAGGGCTTAAGCAGCAGAGAAAGAGAAAGGAAGAGATTTTGAACTTCAGAAAATGACACTTAAAAAGGAAAGTCAGCTTAAAAGGT
>NC_057711.1:1966116-1973263 GCF_004010195.1 Chiloscyllium plagiosum | reverse complement strand
TTCAATGGACAGCGCACTGTCAGAAGGCATTTGCCAGCTTGAAAACTTTATTAACCACTGCTATGGTATTAACCATACCTGATTACACAACACCTTTCAAGATGGCTATTGATGCAAGTGATGCAAGTGTTGGTGATGTGCTCCTGCAGGAAGATGACGAGAAGATAGAAAGACATAGCGGGTATTTCTCCAGGAAGATGAACGTTCATTAGCAGAAATATTCGACAATTAAGAAAGAGACTCTCATCTTGGTGTTGGCACTCCAACATTTCAGTGTTTATATTACCAGTAACACGTCTGAGACAATCGAAGTTTGTGGAGAAATTTAAAGACAAAAATGCCAGACTGTTTAGATGGAGCTTGTTATTACAGCCTTTCAATTTGAAAATTGTGCAGGTGGTAGGTCAAGAAAACATGATCGCCGATGCATTGTTGAGACTTGATTGAAAAATAGAGGAGGTAGGTGGTGGGAGAACCACAGAGTGAAACGGAATGTAGTTGTGCATGTTTGCATGTTTATAGTTAGTGAATATATATATGTTTGTTTAAAGTACTAACTAATTTTTTATTTTTGGGGTTTTGAAAAATGAAGCCATCATTGGATATTGATGGTTCTTCTTTTATGGGGGAAGTATCACAATACTGGTTCTTTTTACAAGGTTATTATGTCCTTGAGTTTATTTCAGAGATGTTCCAATGACCCAAGGTTCCAACTAAGCTGGGTTTGAAAGTTTTATTAGGGCCCTTTTATTTACCCTAATGGATAATACCTTCGGCCTAAGACTTTCATGCTTAAAAAAAGCTGGTATAATCAAAGGGGAGTAGCCAGCCAGCTGTGTAGCTAGCCTTTGTTCAGATTAGAGATTTGTTTGATTCCGTTCAAAACTTTAGTGAGTTCAGTTGCAGCAGGGGATGTGTGAAACAGGCTGCTGACCTCTCTCTCTCGACTTTGCAAACTGTAAGCTGACTGTGTCATTTTTACTGTTTGTGCTAAGGGATATGCGTATTGGGATTGTTGCAAGTATTTTCAGAATAGCATCTATTAGTCGGGTTTGGAAAGGATAAGTTATTCGGCTTTCTGTTCTTTGTATTTCATTCTTTGTAATTTTGTAAATAAATTTTGTTTGTTTAAAACTTGACAGTTGAACCAGCTAATTTACTCTGGGAATATCCACTATACACTTAGCTAAAACAAATAGAAAAGTTACGGTCTGGGCTACCTGCTTAAAAATGTTTTGAGGAGTCTGGCCTAGTCCATAACACTGTTATCTTGTCCCTCCTCTCTGGAATAAACTATTAACTATTTTCCAGTTTGATGGAGTGCTTCCAGAATGTAAGAACTATTGGAAGATTACAACCAATGCCACTGTTTTCTCTGCAGGCATCTCATGTGCACTTCATTCTGGGAATGCATGCCATTAAGTTTGAGGGACTTGTCAGCCTTTAGGGTGAATAGTGTTTCAGTGCCGTTTTCCTGATGATGGTGATTCTTTTACGTTTCTCCTCTCTTTGACTTCTTCATTTTCAAATGCCTTTAGGATATTTCACAGGTTTTCCATCATCCTGATTTGTACCTCATAAATGGTGGAGAGGCTTTGGGGAGAGGAGGGCAGTCTGGAGCTGAGTTACTGTGGTGTAAAATTCCAAGCAGTGGAATGTGGTGAAACGGTTAAAAATTATGTCCCAATACATGTGTGAATATAACCGGAATGGAGGTGTTGCTTAGTCCCGTGTGAATCTTATTACACACCTCCCCGTGTGAATCTTCTTATCTGTATGTAACCAGAATGGAATGTGTTTTTTAGCCTTGCTCTGCTGTTCACATGCATGTTTATATCTGGACAAGAGTATATCAGCTGGAAAAGTCTCCAGTTCGGTGAGTCTGCTCCGGGGTTACGTTTAACCGCCGAGCGTGGGTTGTTGGCAACCGCTCTACGAGAACTGACGGCTCCCAGTTTTTGTAACATGTAGAGTGAGTATAAGCCAGACCCGTTGTATGAAACCTTGTTGTGGCGACGCTGCGGGGAATAAAATGCCCATATTCTAGCAGACTCGCCTCTTGGTCGTTTGTTCTGTGTCAGACTACTCTCCTACGAACCTGACCTTGAGAATTTTTTAAAACAGTTACCTGCTGCAGTTTTCCTAGCCTCCGGTCTGCTCTTGTAGCCACTGTATTTCTATGCAAGTCCAGTTCAATTTCTGGCTGATGGTAACCCCCAGATGTTGATAGCAGGTAAGTCAGTGATACTAATGTCATTGAATGTCAACGGACGGTGGTTAGATTGTCTCTTAAGGGAGATGGCAGTGGAGTTCCACCAACGTTACTTTCCATCTGGATACCGTCCAGGTCTTGTTGCAAGATATCTGAAGAGTAATAAATGGTCCTGAACATTATCTGATCATTGGAGAATATCCCTCATAGAGGGAAAGCCATTGATGAAGCAGTTGAAGATCGTTGGGCCCAGGATTCTACCCTGAGGAACCCCTGCAGAGATGTCCTGGAGTTGAGAAGACTGACACCAAACAAGCATGATCATCTTCCTCCGTGCCAGGTATTCTCTCAGATATTGTCCCCGGTACACTGTATGAATTCACTGTCGAATCTGGTTCACCAAATTGATATTTAAACTAAAGTCACTCATGATTATCTTTCTTATCCACTTCATTATTCGGTATAGTCTACCCTTCAGTTTCAATAACTTCTACCCAGAGTGATTCTACATCTTGCTCTTCCTTTTTTTTTCAGTTCACACATATGATGTGAGTGTCACTGGCTGGGCCAGCATTTATTGGGTTTAGTTCCCCTGGAGAAGGTGATGGTGAACTGCTTTCTGGAACCATGTGCTGTAGGTTGACCCACAGTGCCATTAGGGAGAAAATTCAAATTAAGGTTACCTCTAACTACTATACTAATGGTTTGCATGAGCCGGCGTTGGACTGGGATCGATAAAGTTAAAAATCATACAACACCAGGTTATAGCCCAACAGGTTTATTTGGAGGCTGTAGGTTTCAAAGCGCCTGATGAAGGAGCAGTGCTCCGAAAGCTAGTGCCTCCAAATAAACCTGTTGGACTATAACCTGGTGTTGTGTGATTTTTAGTTGCTGTACTAATGACTTCCATAATTGTCAGAGATATCTCATCAGCCTTTTTGAGTCTTCTATGTTTTCAAAATGTTCAATACCTTTCAACAGCTAGGTCCCAGCAACAATCATCTTGAAACTACAGTTCAGCAAAGACTATCAGATAATATATATTTATTCAAGTCAGTGATTATATTCAAAAAAGAGATTGATAAATTTATAGGTTTTCAAGCCATTAAGAGGTATGAGGAAAACTTGGGAATATTGCAGTGGGATAGTGGAACGGCCATAATCAGATTGAAGGGTCAAAGCAGATTCGAAGGACCAAATTGGCTTCTGTACCTTGTTTCTATTAATTTAATTCCATCTGTGCAAACAATTTTTTCATTTTGCTATGAATGCTGTGTGCAATCAGATAGGGAGCCATTAACGCTTTCTTTCCCATTTTTGCAAACTCTGGTCTTAGCTATAAAAGCATCACACGGAGATGTGGATTTGGACTGGGGTGGATAAGGTCAAAAATCAAACACCAGGTTATAGTCCTACAGGTTTGTTTGAAATTGCAAGCTTTTGGAGCTCCACTTCTTCCTCAGGCGTAGTATTACAGGGAGGTATAAGACACAGCATTTCTAAGCAAAAAGTTAACAACTTTAAAACTAGCTGCCCTTTTTGAATCCTTTAATCAGTTAGGAGGTAGACTGCTGATTAAAATGCAAAATCCAGTTTCATTTCATGTCTTTGTCCCTGGATAACCTGATATCTCAGGTTAGATAATGCACTTTAGGTGTGAAGTCCCAAATCTGTCTGTGTTTTAAGTTGAGGTCCAGTTTTCTTTTTGACAGAAAAGAACCTTGAATGAAGTAATTCCCCCCAGTGCACGTACGTGTGTATGCCAGACAGTGTGTGTGTGTGTGTGTGTGTGTGTGTGTGTCTGAGTGCATGTGTGTTTGTGTGTGTGTGTGTGTGTGAGTGACAGAGTGTGTGTGTGTATTTGAGAGAGAGAGTGTGAGTGTGTGTATATGTGAGTGAGTGTATGCATGTGTGAGTGTTTGTGTGTCGCTAGTCCTGCAACTGTCAGTCTATCTCCATGGACAGGCAGCCACTGGCTGTGCTGTACTCTGCACAACTGGAGCAGGCAATGACTCAATGTGCTGGAAGCTGAACAACTCGGAATCTGGGAATTGTCCTCTGAACAGGAGGGTGAGGACATTAAGTAAGAGGAAGCTCACCAGCGCCCATCTGTGTCTGGTGCTACAAGCCAAACAGGATCTGATTGACACCCAGTTCCAGTAGATGAGGACTGGCTGCAGAAAACAATTATTGATTGTAAATTGCTGCTGGTCAATAAACAAGTAAATCATTTGATTTTTGGGGGCAAATGCAGCTTCTGTTCATTTTTTTCTGTTTGTTTCTGCTGATTGTAAGAAAAAGATAACCTTTGACAGTTTGAATACTTCTCTGCATATCATGGGTTCATTGCTGGACAATGCAAAGATGCTGATCAGGAATGGGACACAACTGATGTGACTTAAAGAGGTCAAAATGATAGGATATATGTACGGGCAGGTAAGTTGCATGGCCTGGTGTTTAAACAGCAAGTATGTGTGAGGAAGTGGCAGCCATGCCAGCTTTTTGCCATGAGAAGCTTAGGCTTGTAGCTGCTGTGTCACTACATTGATGCTGATGGGCAACTCTGGATTGCCAATGCTTGATTAGGTGTTTGGCGGATTGCAAATTGGCATCAGCAATGGGGAGGCCGATTTATTCCAGGAAATCTGGGCAGCAGTGAGTTCTTCCACCTAGGATGACTGGGAGAATCAGATATAGCTTGATAGTAAATGATGAGGCAAGTTTGGGATGATTGTGCGAGAAAATGCACTTGGCCCCACAGAGATAAACCCTCCATGAATCTCAACAAAATTGACATTTGTGTGAAATACAGTAAGATACAGCCTCAAGTGAATTTCAGACAGTTTCCTAGAACAACATGCTGCAGATCCACCCAGGGATTAGACTGTTTTGGATCTGATAAATGATCTTCTAGGAAACACTGACTATAACATGGTAGAATTTAGCACTCACTTTGAGAGGGAGGAACAATTGTATTGCACTTAAGTAAGACTAATGACAAAGGAATGAGGGCAGAGTTTACTGCAAGGAACTGGAAAATGGGGTTTTCAGCAAAATTGGTTGATTAACAGTGGCAGACTTTTAAGAAAATAGCATGACACACAGCAAAAATATATCCCAGTGTGGAAGAAGGATTCTCAAAAACAGATAGTGAAGAAAATTTAGAATAATATCAAACCGAAACAAAAAATGTAAATTACAGCATATATTAATAGAAGATTGAGAAAGATTTTAGAACCAATAAAAAGTGAATGAAAAGAAATAAAGAAGGAGAAAATAAAACTGAGGATAAGCTAGCAAGTAATTTAAAACAGGCAGTAAAAGAAAGAAAGGCTAAAGTGAATAAATGTCCCAGCGAAAATAAGATTGGGGATATAGAGGTCCAGGAAATGCCGGAGAAGTTGAATAGATATTTTGCATCAGTCTTACTCTATTAACATTCCAAAATTACTAAACCAAGGGGCAAAGTAGGGGGGGACAAAATAAATACATTAACTACCACTGAAGAGAAAGTGCTTCGGAAACTCATGGGGCTAAAGACTAATAGGTCCTCTGGACCTGATGTACTGCATCCTAATGGCTACAGAGATAGTGGTTGCACTGGTAGTAATCTCCCAGGAATGTTTAGATTCTAGAAAAGTCCCAGAGGATTGAAAAACTGCCAATGTGACACTTTCAAAAGGGAGGGAAACAAAACATGCAGCTTAACATCTGTCACTGCACAAGTATCAATAGTAAAGGATGTAATAACAGAGTATTTAGAAATACATAGTTTAATTCAACAGAGTCATCATGAAGGGGACATCATGCTTGACAAATTTTTTAGAGTTCTTTGAGGAGGTAATAATATAATAGCGGACATAATATATTTGGCTTTCCAAAACATGCTTTTCACAGGTGAAGGGGGAAGTATTGGCTGGAGAGCCTGCTCTGTTAAGGGCATTGTGTACAGTTGCCATTAGTGTTGCAGAAGGCAAGAGAGAGAATGATTTATGTCATAAGGGTTTAAGAAAAAAGGGGGTAAGTTTAAAGGAGATGTAAAAAACAGGCTGCCAAAGGAGGTGGTGGAGATAGATACAATAGCAATGTTTAAGAGGCGTCTTGACAGATACATGAATAAACCAGGAATAGGTGGATACTCTCCACATGGATGTGAAGCGTTAATTTAGAATGACATACTGTGTTGGCGCAGGCTTGGTAGGCCGAAGGGCCTGTCCTGTGCTATACCAGGCTTATTTCTTTGTTTGAAGAGAAAGTGAGGTCTGCAGATGCTGGAGATCAGAGCTGAAAATGTGTTGATGGAAAAGCGCAGCAGGTCAGGCAGCATCGAGGGAACAGGAGAATCGACGTTTCGGGCATAAGCCCTTCTTCAGGAATGAGGAAAGTTTGTCCAGCAGGCTAAGATAAAAGGTAGGGAGGAGGAACTTGGGGGAGGGGCGTCGGAAATGTGATAGGTGGAAAGAGGTCAAGGTGAGGGTGATAGGTCAGACTGGGGTGGGGCGGAGAGGTCAGGAAGAAGATTGCAGGTTAGGAAGGCAATGGATGGATTCGATGGATTTGAATGAGACAAGGTGGGGGGAAGGGAAATGAGGAAACTGGTGAAATCCGAGTTCATCCCTTGTGGTTGGAGGGTTCCTAGGCGGAAGATGAGGCGCTCTTCCTCCAACCGTCGTGTTGTTGTGGTCTGGCGATGGAGGAGTCCAAAGATCTGCATATCCTTGGTGGAGTGGGAGAGGGAGTTGAAGTGTTGAGCCACAGGGTGGTTGGGTTGGTTGGCCCGGGTGTCCCAGAGGTGTTCCCTGAAACGCTCCGCAAGCAGGCGGCCCGTCTCCCCAATATAGAGGAGGCCACATCAGGTGCAGAGGATGCAATAGATGATGTGTGTGGAGGAACCCTAGGAACCTTTCCGCTTAGGAACCTTCCAACCACAAGGGA
>NC_057711.1:1954263-1965485 GCF_004010195.1 Chiloscyllium plagiosum | reverse complement strand
AGTCAAATCCATCGAATTCAGCACCGCCTTCCTAACCTGCAATCTTCTTCCTGACCTCTCCGCCCCCACCCCAGTCTGACCTATCACCCTCACCTTGACCTCTTTCCACCTATCACATTTCTGACACCCCTCCCCCAAGTCCCTCCTCCCTACCTTTTATCTTAGCCTGCTGGACAAACTTTCCTCATTCCTGAAGAAGGGCTTATGCTCGAAATGTCGATTCTCCTGTTCCCTGGATGCTGCCTGACCTGCTGCGCTTTTCCAGCAACACATTTTCAGCTTATTTCTTTGTTTTTTTGTTTTTATGTAAGGGAATAACAGAAAACCTAGCATTGACAAGTTTGTGGCGTGGCTGGATAGATGGCAGATGAGGTACAATGTGGAGAAGTGTGTGAAGATACTTTATTGTACAAAGAATGTGAACAGACAGGTATAAAACAAAGAGTACCATTCTAAAGGATGTGCAGGAGCAGGGGAACCTAGGTCTATATGTGCATAAGTCATTAAAGGTGGTAGAATAGGTAGGGAGAGCTGTTAATAAAGTGTACAGCATTCTAGTTTTCATTAACTAGACCAGAGAGTACATGAGCATGGAGGTTATGGTTAATGTTTACAAGACACTTCTTAGACTTCTGCTGACGTGTTGTGTGCAACTTCAGGTACCACACTTCAGGAAGGAAAAGAAGCAAATATGAGAAAAATGTATTCACACAACGAGTAGTTAGGATTTGAAATGTTCTGCCTGGAAATACTGTGGAGGCAGGTTCAATGAGGCATTCAAGAGGATGTTGGATAGTTATTTAAGTAGAAACAACGTACAGAGTTATAGGGAAAAGGCAAGTATTTAGTACATGTCAAAATACTCAGAGAGCTGGTGCAGACTCAATGGACCAAATGGTCTCCTTCTGTGTTGTAATAATTCTGTGATTCTGCAATTTTGAAATCAATCACAAAAGTAAACTTTGCAAGAACATAGAGAAGAACTCATAAAAATATGCACCTTTCTTTCTCTACACAAATGCAAGCTGAAAGTTTAAATGGCTTGAACTTGCAGTCGAGAGCAGCCCTGAGGAGTGAACTTTTTTCTCTTGTCTTATTGTGAGATTTGGTACATGTGTGCTTGAGTACTTCAGTACAATCTGGTCCAAACTAAACAAAAGATACATAAACACACACAGACAGTCAGCGCCTGGTTCCTAATCAGAATGACAAACACCATAGGTGGGAAGGTTAAATCTGAAACAAAAGCAGAAATTGCTAGAAAATCTCAGCAGGTCTGACAGCATCTGTGGAGGGAACTCTGAGTTAATGTTTCTGGTCCAGTGACCCTTCCTCAGAATTGATGGGAGCTAGGAAAAAGATAGATCTTATACAGAAGGTGGGGTATGGTGAAGGGACAGAGTAAAAGAGAAGTGGAGATAGAGCCGAAGAAAGAGGAAACCAGTTGGACAAAGGAGTGGTTAAAGGTCAGTCTGTGGGAATGAATAGCTGCTGATGCAGACTACTGGGAGCTGACAATGGGTTGTGTGTGGTCGCAGCCCATTTGATGATAAGGCCTGGTGTGTGGAAAATATAGGGAAAGGTGTTTAAGCCCTAGAATTGTTGAATTGATTAAATTACTTACAGTGTGGAAACAGGCCCTTCGGCCCAACAAGTCCACACCAATCCTCTGAAAAGCAACCCACCCAGGCCCATTCCCCTACATTTACCCCTTCACCTAACACTACGGGCAATTTAGCATGGCCAATTCACCTAACCTGCACATTTTTGGACTGTGGTAGGAAACCAGAGCACCCGGAGGAAACCCACGCAGAGACAGGGAGAACGTCCACACAGGCCTGAGGCACTAATTGAACCTGGGTCTCTGGCACTGTGAGGCAGCAGTGCTAACCACTGTGCCACCGTGCTGCCCACCTGATATTAGGTCCAGAAGGCTGCAAGGTTCCCAAGCGGAAAATCTGAGCTTGACCCATCATACAGCTGAAACTAATCGCTAGTTTGTTTGATTGTGGCAAATACCTAAATGCCTAGCCATCATACAAAAACAGCAAGGATTCAAAAAGTTCAAGAAGTAAGACCACACCTTGAGTATTGTATGCAGTTTTGGTCTCCTAGTCTGAGGAGGGACATTGTTGCCATTGAGGGAGTCCAGCAAAGGTTCACCAGACTGATCCCTGGGATGACAAATGAGGAAAGACTGGATCGACTGGGCTTGTACTCACTCGAATTTTGAAGAATGAGGGGAGGGTCTCATAGAAACATATAAAATCCTGATGGTATTGGACAGGCTAGATGTGGGAAGAATGTTCCCAATGTTGGGGATGTCCAAAACTACGGGTCACAATCTAAGAATAAGGGGTAAGCCATTCAGGGCTGAGATGAGGAAGAATTTCTTCACTAAGAGAATTCTGAACCTATAGAATTCTCTCTCACAGGAGGTTGTTCGGGCCATTTCGTTAGATATATTTAAGAGGGAGCTGGACATGGCCCTGGCGGCTAAAGAGATCAAAGGGTATGGGGAGAAGGCGGGAATGGGATACTGAGATTGCATGGCCAGCCACGATCATATTGAATTGTGGAGAGCCAAATGGCCTACTCCTGCACCTATTTTCTATGTTTCTATGTATGTAAAGAGGATCCTTACACAGAGGGTGGGAAGTGCTTGGAACGTATTGCCAGTGGAGGCGGTACATATGATAGCTACATTTAAAAGGCAATTAGACAGCCACATGAGCAAGCAGGGAATAGTGGAATATGGACTATGTGCAGGGAGATGGCATTAGTTTAGAATATCATCATTGTCGGTGCAGGCATGGTGTCAAAGAGCCTGTTTCTGTGCTGTACTGTTCTGTGTTCTTAAAGACGAGTTGATGCCTTCAATATTTGAGCACAAATTATATATTTTGTGCTATACAAAATTAGTAGCTACCAAGTATGTAATAACTACCTTAGCATAAATAATTTTGATGCATATTTAGATGACCAGTTGCAAATGTATATTTAGTGTCTGTTCTACCCATAGGCCATACAATCAAAATAAAATGATTAAAATTAAATGTTGACAGGCTTTCTAACCCATTCAGAGCAGTGCTCCAAATTGATTTGAATTATTTATTGGCACATATACATTGTTACAAATTGCAGTGAAAAATGTTGTATAGTGTAGTCACTCGAGTTGAAAAATGTGGTGCTGGAAAAACACAGCAGGCCGTGTCGATTCTCCTGCTCCTCGGATGCTGCCTGGCCTGCTGTGTTTTTCCAGCACCACATTTTTCAACTCTGGTTCTCCAGCATCTGCAGTCCTCACTTTCTCCTAGTGTAGTCACTCGCCATCTTAAACACAGAAAAATAAACCAAAACATAGAATATAAATGCAGAAAAATAAAGAAATAAAGTTCAACATTACAGTCCTTCTCATATGCAAGTCTGATGGTTGAAGATTATCCACAAGAAACCACACATGATTATTTAAAAGAACAAACATTTAGAAGATCTTACCATGCACCAGCTGTCCTCTGAATCGGGAATACCACTTTTGTTGCACCTTCCAGGGTGGGTCTCTGCAATAGGACATTTCTGTTCCAAGCTTGTGACTCACACTATCTGAGTAGCAATAAGATTGGAGAAATGTCCTAGCTCTACAGTTTTTGAATTGTTTATATATAAACAAACATACTGTTGAATGTGTTCATCTCTGAGCTGGTCTGGATGGAACAAGCCAGCTTGTTACATTGCAGTTGGATAGCCCAATTCTCGCTTTTCTTAGAGCACCTTCTGGAAATTTCCAGAGAACTTGGGCATATTAAAAAATGTATTTGTCTGTTTTACCTGTTAATTCTCAATCCTGAAACCTAATTGTAAAATCATTATCGCAACATGGAAACTTGTGCTGGCCAATCAGCCCTTGTTCCATTATTAGATCATTGTCGACCTATATCTGACTATTATCCATCTGACTTGTTTAATATTCCTTAATACACTTTCCAACTTATTTTTAGATTTCCAGATTTTTCCAGTGTTTTCCAGATTTTCACATGTTAGTAAAGTCGCCCCTGAATGGCCATGATTATAATAATAAACAGTACTAATTTCTACAGCATTGGATTGTCAAGCACATTCTGGTTTTTAAGGACACTGAGCAGTCAGGAATGCAGAAAATGTTTTTTTTTGGTCAGTTTGTCTCTATGGCTGCAGTATACCACACATTTGCACCACCCACATGCTAGACAATAACCATCTCCCACAGAAGGGAATCTAACCACTGTCCTTGGTGTTCAGTGGCATCACCATTGCTGAATCTCCCTCTATCAACTTCGTGGGAGTTACCATTGACCAGTAATTGAACTGAATCAACATTATAAATACCGTGTCTGCAAGATCAGATCAGAGACTTGGAATTCCGACTCCCCATAGCTGTCCACTATCTATAAGACACAAGTCAGGAGGGTGATGGAATATTCCCACTTACCTGGATAGAGTCAGGTCCAAAACACTCAAGAAGCTTGACACCATCCAGGATGAAGCAGCCCCCGCTTGATTGGCTTCACACCCATCACTGTCAACATTCACTCTTTTCACCATGTACACACAATGTAAAGATGTGGAGGTGCTGATGTTGGACTGGTGTCAACAATGTCAAAAGTCATAGCTTTAAATTAAGGGGTGGTAGGTATAGGACAGATGTTAGGGGTAGATTCTTTACTCAGCGAGTCGTGAGTTCATGGAATGCCCTGCCAGTAGCAGTGGTGGACTCTCCCTCTTTATGGGCATTTAAACGGGCATTGGATAGGCATATGGAGGATAGTGGGCTAGTGTAGGTTAGGTGGGCTTGGATCGGTGCAACATCGAGGGCCAAAGGGCCTGTACTGCGCTGTATTTTTCTATGTTCTATGTTTTTTCTATGACACCGGGTTATAGTCCAACAAATTTATTTGAAATCACACAAGCTTTCAGAGTGCAGCCCCTTCGTCAGGTGCAATGAGAGAGCAGAGCACACATACAGAATTTATAGGCAGAGAGATCAAGGGCAGAGAGATCAAAGATCATACAACCAGTGTGAGTGGAGTGTTACACAATTCCTCTCTCTGCAGGTGGCTAAGAGTGTTAGACAGTGTATAGAATGTTTATAAAGTCAATGTCAGTGCCGTGCTGTCATGACAATCAGACAGAGTGATAGGAATATACAAAAGGTGACATTTGAGATCAGACACTGAGTGGTAGCTGTGAGGCTTACAAACTCAGAAGTCACACAACACCAGATTATAGTCCAACAGGTTTATTTATATAGAGTAAAAATAAAGTTGGATTAGACCTACCGTGCCATAGGGCTGCTCTCTAGGGATAGACAACTGTGGTGGCAAAACCTGAGGGTCACTACATCTCAGGTAAGGGTGAGGTTGAGAAGGTGAGACCTTCATGTTAACCTCAGTTGGTGTGGGAACTGAGCCCATGCTGTGGAGGTCATTTTACTTCACAAACCAGTTGTCCAGTCAACTGAGCTTACCAACCTCCTCTTCACACAGTGATAGCAGTCTACACTGTGCCATTTAGAATTAGAATTAGGTTTATTATCATATGTACTGAAGCACAGAGATAACATGAGTACAGTGAAAAGTGTACAAAGTAACTAATTCTGACGCCTTCTTCAGTACAAGGATACCTAGGCACAAAATCTGCACTGAGCTTCACCTCGAGGCTGGGAGTTTGTGCGGGATGTCCTCGAGGCCAGGAGTCCATCGAGAGTCTGTCTGAGGAATAAAGATAAGTAGAAAAAAAAGAAAGACAAACACAAAAGGAGTAAAAAGAAAAGCCTCCAGCTTAGGAACCGTACTCTGCCACCATCTTGAGTGGTTGCCGCAAAGTTTTGTGCATCAACAAAATGCACTGCAGAAATTCACCAAATTCAATTTCTCAGTTAGGGAATCAACTTGCTTCTACTCTTTTGTTATTGCATACCTGATACTGAAATATCTTTATTTGGTTTAGCACGATGTCTAGCCAGATCTTGCCAGCAGAAAGATGCATTGAAATCAAGGGTTTTGATTAATTTCCACCCAAATACATAGTGTTATGATTGATAACGAAGTATCTATCTTCATTTAAAGTGTATGAGGAATTTCTACCTCATTGATAGTAGATGTAGAAATTTGATTTTATAAACCAAAGTCTTTATGAATCTCTTAGTCTTTAGGAGAAATATTGGAAATAGATGCAGTTTTCCCAACTCCACAGATACTCCAAAACTGTCATCTTCTGTCAATGACACAATCCAAAAAAATATGGTAACATGTAGACTGGTGATGCCCAGCACCGCTCCCCCCATCCCCCAACTCTCTTCACCTCTCCACTATCTCAAAGTGCTTGTCGGACAGCAATTATTGGATGAGTAGAAAACTTCTCCATCAAATGATTTGTGAGATTAAAGCCATTTGGTTCCAATCTCGTGGGAGAAGAAGCTAGCTCAGTTACCACTGATTGTAGTTAAAAACTGGGACCCAAGCCGGATGGGGCAACATTGGTGAAGAAAGATTCACTTTGATTGGCTCAACATTTTTTGATTAGAAAATGGCTTCCTGAGTGAAGTCCTAATTAAATACCTGGATGTTTGTCAAGAAGGTCTTGGGACTATCAAAGGAGCCAAAGCCACCTTGAATATTGACCAAGAAGCAATTCCACGATTCTGCAAGGCCCACCTAGTGCCATTTGCCTTATGTGCAAGAGTAGAGGCAGAAATCAGGAGCTGGGAAGGGAAGGAATCACCAAACCTGTCCAACTTATGGAACGGGCAGCAGCAGTCGTACCAATTTTGAAGCCCACTGGTTGGTTCGGCTTTGTCAGGATTTTAAACGACAGTAAACCACTTCCCGCTGCTGGATAAATACCCAATCCCTTGCAAAGATGACATATATGCAAAGCTGGTGGGGGAGGCTGTCCTTCACAAAATTCAACATGAGCCAAGCACATCTACAATTGCGGTTAGATGAGGATTCCCAGAAGTATGCTACAATTAATCTCCATAAGGGTTTGTGCCAGTATATGAGACTGCCATTAAGGATATTATCAGCTTGTGCTAGTTTTCAGAAGATGATGGAGAACATTTTACAATAGAGTCATAGAGGTGTACAGCATGGAAACAGACCCTTCGGTCCAACTCGTCCATGCCAACTAGATATCCCAATCCAATCTAGTACCACCTGCCAGCACCCTGCCCATATCCCTCCAAACCCTTCCTATTCATATACCATTCCAGATGCCTTTTAAATGTTACAATTGTACCAGCCTCTACCACTTCCTCTGGCAGCTCATTCCATACATGTACCACCCTCTGCGTGAAAAAGTTGCCCCTTAGGTCTTTTTTATATCTTTCCCCTCTCACCCTAAACCTATGCCTTCTAGTTCTGGATTTCTAGCAGGGAAAACACTTTGCCTATTTATCCTATCCATGCCCCTCAAGATTTTATAAACATCTATAAGGTCACCCCTCAGGTCCAAGGAAAACAGCCCCAGCCTGTTCAGCCTCTCCCTGTAGCTCAAATCCTCAAACCCTGACAACATCCTTGTAAATCTTTTCTGAACCCTTTCAAGTGAAGAAGCAGCTATCGTTATCTAAGGTGTTGGGAACATTATGATCCCAAGTGAGATCTGAGCTGACTTGAAATGCCTCCCTGTGTGGTATTGGGGTAGTGTTGGCTCACAGATGGCCCAATGGAGAAGAACACCCAATAGCATATGCTTCCTAGAGTCTAGCTAATACAGAGCGCAAAAACACCCAGATAGAGAAGGAAGGTTCGGCGGTCATCTTTGGTGTGAGAAAGTTCCACCAATACCTTTATGTATGTAAATTTTGTAATAGTAAAAGACCACAAACCCCACAGCTAGGGCTACTCCAAGAGGACGAGGCTGTGCTCTCCATAGCTTTGGGTCGAATTCAGAGGTAGGCTTTCATTCTAAGTGCGTACAATTACCAGTTGGAACACTATTCAGGAGGTCAATTAGCAAACGCAGATGCCTTGAACTGCTTCCCACTGGCAGATACACCATCAGTGGTATCACCACTGAAAGAGTCAGTTTTAGTTTTAAACTTTGTGGACACCTAGTCACCGCTGACAAAATCAGACTTTGGATGCAAAAAGATCTGGTGCTGACAAAACTAAAACAATTGGTGATGATGGGTGAAACAATAGGGCCATGACAATCAGAAGTGAAACCTTTATGGACTAAACCTATTATTATGAGGAGCAAGACTGATTGTCCTGAGCCAAAGGTCATTGCCAGATACTAGCTGAACTCCACCAGGGCCATCCAGGGATGTCCAAAATGAACATGTTAGCTAGACATGGTGGCCAGGAGTGGATGCAATCATAGTCATGTTGGTGGAGCAGTGCCTAGGACAAAAATTAACACCAGCAGCTCCCCCGCATTGGTAGGTATGGTTGAATAAACCCTGGACTCAGTTATACACCGACTGCACCAACCCTTTTATGGGCTCAATGTTCTCAGTCATAATGAATGGCCATTCAAAGTGGTTGGACATGCACAGAATTCAATCATCAAACAGGGGATGATGATAGAAAAACTGTGTACATCTTTTGCAATACACAGACTCCCGGAAGTTAGTTACAGACAATGGGCCATTGTTTACCAGCTGGGAATTTGAGGATTTCCTAAAGTCGAATGGTATTCAGCATATAAGGGAAGCTCCATACCATCCACCATCCAATGGTCTGGTGGAAAGAGCAATCCAAACTTTGGAGGCAGAGCTTAAAGAAACAGCCTACAACTTCACTAGATACCAAACTGTCCCAGTTCTTATTTGATTACCATACCACCCTCAGGCAACTGCAGGGATTGCTCTAGCAGAGCTGCTAATGGGGAGAAGACTCCATACTAGGTTAAATCTGATCTTCCTGTGAGAATGTGTATAGGCTATAAGCAGGCAGGGAAAGAGCTAAGTTCTGAGTTTTGTGAAATAAGAGGTTCAGCTGAGCATGAGTCAGATCAGCTAAGAACTTACAGTTAACAATGGGATGCTGGAGGCAAGGATAATGAGTTAACAATGTGAAAAAGCATTCATTATGTAGAGCCATTTAACAAGATGAGGTAGCATTCAGTATGTGACATCAGTCAACAAGGTGAAAAGTATTCATTTTGTGAAGTCAGTTGTTCATTGTGTAACAGCAGATGGCTTAATCTTTATTGTTGGTACTCATTGATTGTAATGGTCACCCACTCAATATGAATGTTGCGTTATCTGAACGTTTCTCCCTGTAAAATGACTATATAGTTCATCAAGAAACTGCTGTTCCAGAGAAGACAGTGAACTCATGTCCCTGTGCACATGGGCGATTGTTCTCTCTCCCTCGAGAGCCTGGAATAAAGATGAAGGAGGTAAAATGATACTGTGTCTCTGAGCATTTTGCTTTGACTGAGGGGGATGACACCCGGACCTGGGGTGGGAGGTGAAACAGCAGCAGGAGCGCCAATGCTAGACAAAAGACCCCTTTGGACAAGAGACAGTTTGCTTCAGGGAATGAAGTTTGGTGTGGGAGCCACGGGAATAGCCCTGCATGGGTAACAGGCATGGTTGACATGAGGTCAGATCCAGTGACGTACAAAGTTTGGATAGGTACAAGACAGCCCTGGACTGTATGAAAGCTGTAAACTCGCAAACAGAGCAGGAGAAAAACATACCCAACCCCTCAGAACAGCCAGAAAGGCTGTTCGAACCCATGGGTTCTCCCCTTCCAACTAAAGTTGAAGAAACCTTGGAGTCTGAGATGGCCATGGTGGATGCCATAGCCTTGACGCCTTTACTGCCTGAAGAAGAGGATACATTTTTTCCAAGATACCCTGGGTGCAAGAAGCGAGCTATGGTCCAGTACACACTCAAGCTGAGTCAGAGGAACCGGGCCTGGTGCGAAAATTCCCCAGGAGAGGCAACAAAAAAAAAACAACAGGCTTAGAGGTAGAGGGATGTAGTGATTGTAACAAGGTCAGCCAGTTCGACCTCATAGGATATGAGTTCCCTGATTGGGGCTGTTAGCCTATGTCCAATTGGGGCCCCCTGGTGACAGGCAGAGACAGGAGTGTCAGAGGTTTTGTTCACTCTGAGAGCTAGTTCTGAGGAAGCCAGACCAGTACCAAGTAGTATGCAAGTGTAAATAATGGCAACTTGGTGACAGGATACCGGCCTCTATGGAGTTATTTCAAAATGGATTAATTCTGACAATCGACAACAGTTTCATGGTCATCATTAAACTCTTAAGTCCAGATTGTTTTATTGGAATTCAAATTCCATTTGCCAAGATGGGATTCAAATCCAGGTGCCCAGAACATTACCTAGGTTTTTGGATTAATATAAAACAAACAACTGCTTGTTTGGGGATCTGAAACTAAAACAGATATTGCTGGAGAAACTTAGCAGTTAATGTTTGAGTTCAACAATTCCAGAACTGATAGCATCTGGGATAAAATAGTTCTCATCTTGCTGATAAGGGATAGAAAGTAAAAGGAGCGAGTAGATAGTGGAGATGGAGCTCAGACACAGAGAGAGAGCGTGGGAGAGAGAGAGAGAGACAGAAAGAAAGAGAGGAACAAAGGAATTGGTGATGGTAAGCCAGGGAAGAAGAAATGATAATGGACACTATAAGTTGGTGAAAATGAGTTGGCTCTGCTGAAACCAACCCATGTCATGACAGAACCTGATGTGTAATCGGGTTGGTAAATGACATGGGAGGAGGTGATCAGGCTGTGAAATTATTTAACTCAATATTGAGTCTGAAAGGCTGCAAGGTCCCCAGGTGGAAAATGAGATGCTGGTGCAACAAATCTCTGGATTAATAGTCTAACAATAGTACCAATAAACCATCACTTCTTCAGCCTGTTAGGTGCTAATGTTGACCTGAGATGAGCTTGCAACCACACATTCCAACATAACTAAAACCCTTATTTCTATTTCCATAACATTATGCAACTTGTCCCTAATGCAGCTCATTAATGTGGACAACTACATCCATGCCTTTCTTACCGCTAAACTTTATTCCTCAAAAAAATCGAGTTTTTACATTTTTGATCTGACGTAAACTTAGGATCATCCACATCTGTCCTTTCCGTTTCCTAACTTCGATCAAGTCATGTCCAGAGGTAAGTCACTTACCTCAAGTGTCAGGGTCCTCTATTTTCTGTTCAGCAGCAGGAAGAGTGGGAGTGACAACCAGGGGGCT
>NC_057711.1:1946523-1953763 GCF_004010195.1 Chiloscyllium plagiosum | reverse complement strand
CATGAGGTTAGATGGGCATTAGATTGGTTTCACAGGTTGCACAACATCGAGCGCTGAAGGGCCTGTACTGCATTGTAATGTTCTATGTTCACCCATTACCCATTTGATAGCTGACCCAATTGGCTTCAGGTTAAGCACTGCCACAATTTTGAAATTCCCACTCTTGTTTTCAAATGGTCTCACCTCTTATGTATCTTTATTTCAACCATAAGAGATATTTACACTGCTTCAATTCTGTCCTCTTGAGTGACCTCTAATTTTAATCACTCCAATGTTGGCAGCTGTTCCTTCAGTTGCCAGGTTTCTAAGCTCTATAATATATTTTATGTTAGAATACCATCATTGTTGACTTAAGCTGGTCAACAAAGGTCTGACTATGCTAATCTCCTGCTTTTGGCCCATAGCCCTGGAGGCAATGGCACCGCATGTGAATATCTAAATGCTGCTTAAATGAAATGAGAGTACCTTCAGTGAGTTCCAGGTTCTTGCCACTTTCTCTGTGAAAACATTTCTCCTCAACTCTCCTCTGAGCTGTCTATCTCTTACTTTCAATCTCCACCATGTCCTCTCTACTCATGGAAGAAATGCAATCATATCCATTCCATCTAAATCTTATATACCTTCATCAGGTTTCCTCTCAACCTTCACTGGTTCAAGGAAAGTAACCCTAATTTCTCCTCTTGGCTCAGACCCTCCAGCCTAGGCAACATCCTGGTAAATCTCCTCTGTACCCGAGGACGTGATGACCAGAACTGCACACAGTACTCCAGTTAAAGCCTAACCAACATTTTAGACAGTTCCAATACAACCTCCTTGCTCTTGTATTCTATACCTCAGCTAAAAAGGCAAGAATCCCATAGGCTTCTTGACCACCTTATCTACTTGTCCTGCTGCCTTCAAGGATCTATGGACATGCACATCATGGTCTCTCTGATCTTACCTTGCTAAACATCCCTGAGTGCATTACCTCACATTTCTCTGAGTTGAATTCCATTTTCCACTGCTCTGCCCACTTGACCAGTCTATTGAAGTTCTCTAACACTTCCTTACAATTCTTATTCCTTATTCACTTGTGGGATGTGGACATCACTAACTGAGCCAGCATTTACTGTCCATTCCAGTTGCCTTTGAGGAGGTGTTGGTGAGTTATCTCTCTCAGTATTTGCCACCCTACCGATTTTTGTGTCTTCCACAAATTCTTATATCCCATATGTTTTAAGTTTAAATCATTAAGATACACCACAAATAACAAGGGCCTGAGCACTGAGCCTTGTACAACTCCACTGGAAACAGACTTCCATTCACAGGAACATCCCTCTACCATCATCCTCTGCTTCTTACCTCTCAGCTAGATTAAATGCAATATGCCGCTTTAGCTTAGAACCCAAGAGCTCCACTTTCTTGATTGGTCTTTTGGCTTTAATAAAAGCTTGTTAAAGTTCACAGAGACCGCATCAAATGCATTGCCATCTTCAATGTTACCACCTCAAAAAATCGATCAAATTTGTCAACCACTGTTTTCCCTTAACAAATCCATGCTAACTATCCCTGATTTATATGTGACTCTCAAAGCCTTCCATGCATCCCTCAACAGCCAGACATACATCTCAATCAGACCTGCAAATTTATTAATTAATTTAATATTAATACTAACGTTACACTATATTGATTAATGTAAATTCTCTCTGTGTTTTCAGCTCATCTATCTCATTGCTTTACAGACTCACTAGCATTTTAACTCCTAATTCCCCTTAAAGTTCATTCCCCTCAGAACTACTTGTCAGAATTGCATCTCCCAACAATCTAGTTTAAATCCATCCCAACTTCATTCACATATTTGAGCTGTTTCTGTTCAGATATAATGTGCACACCTTATACAGATCCCACCTTCCCCAATGCCACTTTTTTCTTTCCTTATGATGCTTCTTAAAATCCCCCTCTTGTACAAGCTTTTGAACACCTGCCCAACTCTCCACATCTATTTCAATGTCACTTTTTGTTTTCGTAACACTCCTATGAAAAGCCTTGGGCCATTTTCTTGTACTATGGAGTTCAAGTTGTAACAATAACATTAAGCTTTGTCAGCAAATTATTTCATTAACTCCAACAATAATTTGAAATGCAGTTGTGAGTCAGTGGAGGTACCTGAAACTGGAATTTAGATTTTGATTCTGTGCTCAGTTGCACATCTTTGTATTTTTCACTCCTCTTTCCTTCCATACCCTCTTTATATGGTTTGCACTTGGTTTATTGACATTCCTACAAAATTTTGACTGTCAACGAAGAACACTTCAATTACTCCTACCCATTTCACCATTTACATTTGTTCATTCAACACCATTTCATGGACAAATCTTCAACATCTGAATAATCTATATCTGAACCCGAATTCTACTTTAACCAGCAGTACCTCCAGTAGATGTGAACTTGAACCTCATCACATGAGCGATGAGCTAGCCCTTCATCACATTGTGGAGAAATACCATCAAAGAAAACCTCTCTTTAAAAATAATTGTCAAAGCAATGTGTGACAGTGCTTGCATACGTGTAGCAGCTGTGAAATGGGGCAATACTTGCAAAGAATTACAAGGTAGACAAACATTCTTTAATCACACAGAAAACAGGTTAATCGCTGTCCAACACCAAGTGACTGTTTACAAACAGAAAAAATTCAATAAGGAATGAAAATATATTTAACTCCATGCCTACAAAAGTAGGATACATTTCTTGTATGGTTGTACATTTTACTCTGGATGTAGGTTTGCTCGCTGAGCTGGAAGGCTCATTTCCAGACATTTCGTCACCCTACTAGGTAACATTTTCAGTGGGCCTCCGGGTGAAGCACTACCGTTGATTCCTGCTTTCTATTTATATGTTTGGGTTTCTTTGGGTTGGTGATGTCATCACCACAGTAAATGACATCTTGAAATGAACCTCCCAGCTCAGCGAGCAAACCTACATCCAGAACCTCAACCTGAGCTACAAATCTTGTCAAAACTCGCTAAGTACATTTTACTCATTGGAATTGAGGAATAGTTAAACAGCAGTAACCTATCAAAGCATGTGTACAAAACATTATTCTCAGGATGAAATGTAACAAAAATAAACCTGCTGTATGTCCAAAGATATCCATTATTATCAGATTAGTCCAAAAGGTCACTTTCGTATAAATATTTTTTAATGTATTATTCCAAAGGAAATCCACGGTTCAGAATGGTAAAGGAAATATAATCTTTTCAAATGTAAAGCATTTGCATATTGCAACTTCATCATCATTTGTTTTCTGGACTCATCCCTGTGGAGACAGAGGAATCAGCTTTCAGATGGTCTTTGAGAAGCAACATGTTGATAGCTGAAGAATCTGCAGGTTTCTTTTTCTTAGCAGGGTGCAAATTGTGGATTGTTAAACAGCACAAGTGGAAGGAAGTTAGGGAGAGCTGAATTTTGGGAGCTCCTTTCAGTTCCTTTAAGTTGTGGTCAGTCATTATCGTAGATGCATTCTGAATAACAAAAATGACACCAGTAAATGAATGAGAACTACTGATCCAGTAAATCTGACACAAAACAAAGTGCTGCAAATACATAAGCTGGAGAGAGATTACCTTGGTTGAGAGCTTGTTGAGACAAGGCCAGTGAATTTAATTTACTTTTCAGGAGAACAAAGAAAGTTTAGGGAAATTTTAATAGGAGTAAAATTGATAAAAACTTTCAAGGGTTTAAATATGGTAATCAGCGAAAAATTATTTCCATTATTTGGTGAGTTGGAAACTAGGGACATAAATTTAAGCTGCCTGTGTTTTCTAACAAACAGTTTTGGATGAGTTACGAATAAGTGAAGCTAAACATTAGAAAAGCTGAATGCAGGTTCTTCCTGGTTCCTGAGTCATTGATTCTGGTTCCCTTCTCAGACACTATCTCAGGTTGAAAGAAAGCTTTATGCCACATTGTTGTCCTGGTTGATCCTAAAATGAGTCCGTTTCATCCCTATCTCTTAGTGGTTTCACTCCTCCTTTCCCAGTTCATTTATTTGCACCTTTATGCAAGGGGCCTTGAACTTAAGATTAAGGAAGATGTGCTATAAATGTACAGGTAAGACCACACCTGGAGTATTGTGCACGGTCTCCTTATCCAAGGACAGCACAGTGGCTCAGTGATTAGCACTGTTGGACTCACAGCACGAGGGGCCAGCTTTAGATTTTCCACTTTCTGCTGGCTGCTCCAGTTTCCTCCCACAGTCCAAAAATGTGCAGGTTAGGTGGATTGGCCATGCTAAATTGCCCTGAAGTGTCCAAGGAGGTGCGGGTTGGGTGAATTGACCATGGTGAAGGAGGGTTATGGGGATAGGGTAGGGGGAGCTAGGTCTGGGTAGGATGCCCTTTGGAGAGTTGGTGCTGACTCAATGGGCCAAATGGCCTCTTTCTGCACTGTAGGAATTCTATCCTATGATTTTAAGGAAAGATATACTTGCCTTGAAGTCATTGTAGTGAAGACTTATTAAATCAAATTCTGGGACGAACAATGTACTATGATGTGAAGTTGAAAAAACTTGCTGGAGTTTAGACTAATGAGAGAAGATCACTGAAATTTATAAGAATCTGAGAAGGAATCACAGAATCATACAGTATATGCCTTTCAGTCCATCAAATCTCTACTACCAAAGCTACACTAAATCTACACTAGTGCCACTTTCCAACATTAGACCCATAGTCATGAATGTTATACCATTTAAGTGCTCATCCAAGTGCTTTTAAAGGTTTTGAGGTTACCTGCTTGAATGACAAATGTTCAGTGTTTTAAGATCGGTCTGAGGAATTCCTTCACTTGGAGTTACATGAATATGAACGTACTACTTACAAATTAGGAGCAGAAATAGGCCATTCAGCCCTTCTAGCCTGTTCTGACATTCAAGAAGACCGTGACTGAACTGACTGTGGCCTTAACTCTGCATTCATACCTACCACTCAATTAATGTTTCCTCCTATGTTTGTCAAGAATCTGTCTACATCTGTATTAAAAGTAACCATTGCCCCAACCTTCATTGCTCTCAAAGGGAGACAGTTACAAAGACTCAGGACCCTCTGAGAGGAACAAATTTGTCATCATCTTAAATGGGAGACCTTTTTTTTTTAACTTAATCTGTGCCACAAGGAGAAATATCCTTTCAGCATACACCCTGTAAAGACCCCTCAGGATCTTTATCTTTGAATAAGATCAAGACCAAGGGATAGGAATAAGGCAGAAAAATGGAATTAAGATGATCTTATTGAATGGCAGAGCAGACACGAGTGACTGAATTATCCACTCCTGCTGTTATTTCTTATGTTTAGTTATTATTATTATCCATGTTGTTTCAGTCCTCTCCAATACTCTCCCTAAACTGCCGCCCCTTTGTTAATCATGATTTTCTGTCTGTATTAATTGTGTCTCTCTTCTACAATTTCCCCACTATTATCTCTGGATCTGTGAAATCCATCCTTTTACAGACCACTTTTACTCTCAGTGACACACTTAACCTGTATGCTGCCTTTTCAATATTCATTTGATTTGATTTATTATTGTCACATGTAGCTGAAAATGTGTTGCTGGAAAAGCGCAGCAGGTCAGGCAGCATCCAGGGAACAGGAGAATCGACGTTTCGGGCATAAGCCCTTCTTCAGGGAGGAAGATGAGGTGTTCTTCCTCCAGGCATCTGGTGGTGAGGGAGCGGCGGTGAAGGAGGCCCAGGACCTCCATGTCCTTGGCAGAGTGGGAGGGGGAGTTGAAATGTCCTGAAGAAGGGCTTATGCCCGAAACGTCAATTCTCCTGTTCCCTGGATGCTGCCTGACCTGCTGAGCTTTTCCAGCAACACATTTTCAGCTCTGATCTCCAGCATCTGCAGACCTCACTTTCTCCTATTGTCACATGTACCCAAGTACAGTGAAAAGTTGTGTTTTGTGTGCAGATCATGCCATACAAAGGTGATTGAACAGAGTGAGGAATTTAAATTTATGGCTACAAAGAAGGTGCATAAAATGCCAGATCAACATTAGATTTGAAATTAGAGAAGTCCATTCAGAAGTCTAATAACTACAGGGAAGAAGCTGTTCTTGAATCCGTTGGTATATGTTTAAGCTTTTGTATCGGCCTTGGTGGGCGAGTGGTTAGTACTGCTGCCTCACAGCGCCAGAGACCCGGGTTCAATTCCCGCCTCAGGCGACTGACTGTGTGCAGTTTGCACGTTCTTCCCGCGTCTGCGTGGGTTTCCTCCGGGTGCTCCGGTTTCCTCCCATACCAGAGACCCGGGTTCAATTCCCGCCTCAGGCGACTGACTGTGTGGAGTTTGCACGTTCTCCCCGCGTCTGCGTGGGTTTCCTCCCATAGTCCAAAGATGTGCAGATCAGGTGAATTGGCCGTACTAAATTCCCCTTAGTGTTAGGTAAGGGGTAAATGTAGGGGTAGGGGTATGGGTGGGTTGCGCTTCGGCGGGTCGGTGTGGACTTGTTGGGCCGAAGGGCCTATTTCCACACTGTAATGTAATCTAAAACCATACCTTATGGTGTTATGGTCGTTACAAGAATGATACCTGGACTTCTGGGGTTAAGTAATAAAGAAAGATTATACAAATTAGGCTTGTTTTCTCTAGAATTTAAAAGGTGAAGACTCATAGAATCCTAGAATCCCTGCAGTGTAGAAGCAGGCCATTTGATCCATCAAGTCCACACTGACCCTTCGAAGAACATCCCACCCAGACCCACCCACCCCCACCCTAGCTCTGTAAACTTATTTTTCCCATGGCTAATCCATATTTAATTACAGAGAATTTGGAACTATTTGATTTTTCAGCATAAACACAATGCTTGTTCATATTATGTTTTCCTTCAAACCACTTTGTATTCTGTGTCAAGAGAGCAGGCAGCCTACTCTTAATACCAGCTTTCAGGGGTTGTTTCATGCTGTGCTTAAGAGACTTGCCCTATGTTCTTTATTATAATAACTTGGAGGTGCCGGTGTTGGACTAGAAAGGACCAAGTTAACAATCACACAGCACCAGGTTATAGTCCAACAGGACTATTTGGAAATACTAGTGCTTCCAAATAAACTTGTTGGACTATAACCTGGTGTTGTATGATTTTTGGATTAGTGGTGCTGGAAGAGCACAGCAGTTCAGGCAGCATCCAAGGAGCTTTGAAATCGACGTTTCGGGCAAAAGCCCTTCATCAGGTATAAAGGCAGTGAGCCTGAAGCGTGAAGAGATAAGCT
>NC_057711.1:1939390-1945381 GCF_004010195.1 Chiloscyllium plagiosum | reverse complement strand
CGTGGGAGGGGAAATTGCGGTCTCTAAAGAAGGTGGCCATCTGGTGTGTTCTATGGTGGAACCGCTCCTCCTGGGTGCAGATACGGCGGAGGCGGAGGAATTGGGAATACGGGATGGCATTTTTGCAAGAGGTAGGGTGGGAAGAGGTGTAATCCAGGTAGCTGTGGGAGTCGGTGGGTTTGTAGAAGATGTCAGTGTCAAGTCGGTCGTCACTGATGGAGATGGAGAGGTCCAGGAAGGGGAGGGAGGTGTCAGAGATGGTCCAGGTAAATTTAAGGTCAGTGTTGGTGAAGTTGATGAATTGCTCAACCTCCTCGTGGGAGCATGAGGTGGCGCTAATGCAGTCATCAATGTAGCGGAGGAAGAGGTGGGGAGTGGTGCCGGTGTAATTACGGAAGATCAACTGCTCTACGTAGCCAACAAAGAGACAGGCATAGCTTGGGCCCATACGTGTGCCCATGGCTACCCCTTTGGTCTGGAGGAAGTGGGAGGATTCAAAGGATGATTTTTAACTTCTTTATAATGGCTGATCTGCCAGCCCTCCATTGTCCCTTCCTCAACGCAATAGACTGGATTTTGGGAAATTACAGATGTGGCTTGAATTTTGTTCCATTGGCATACATTTGTGACATCACTGAATGTTGTACGATATCAGCATTTGAAACTCATTGATGCATTTGGAACGGTGCACAATACCACCCAGTCTCAGATCCTTTTCAACGGAAACCCTCTCTTTGTCCACATACCTGTGTCAATATCATCATAGATTTCACCATCCCCTTCTTTGTTTCTAAAAACAAAAAGAAAGGTGTATTTGAAATTAATTTTTCTATTGAAATTCTAAAATCAGTAAGATGTATCCATTATTTCTTTGCCTCAATATTTGAAAGAAGTGTCACTGGACCTGAAACGTTAACTTTGCTTCCTTTCCACAGATGCAGCTAGACCTGCTGAGTTTTTCTAGCAATTTCTGTTTCTGTTTATGAAGTTCCTGTCATGAAAATGCTGATAGTTTGGCCATTCCATCCCTCCAATTATTTGCAAAGTGACCAATCTGTTTTTTTCTCACTGCTTCTTTACATGTTTGAAAATTAGAGGAAACTGTTTTGGATTAGGGAACTGAATTTGGCCTGAACTGTTGTGAGTATTGCTCAAAAGTTCATCTGGCTGAATTCCTGGCTGTGACTGACTGTTGCTGTCAAAAGTAGATGCAGTGCAGGATGTTATGTCTTATGGTCACTGTAGTCTCTTGGAACACTTTTTTTAATTGTCTTTATGGATCCAAAAGATACTTTGCAGAATTTCTTTCATCCTGAATTAACCTAGGGTACTTTTATCTGCCTTTCCCAGTGGATTATATGACTTCTGATGAGCAAACAGCTTGAAGGTCATGATGCTTAGTTGTAACATGCCTTTATGGGTCAGACTCAATAGACCAGCTGGTTTCTCCTGTCCATCAGTTTTATACATTCAGATGATTCATTGACTACTTTGTTGTAAAGCAGCAGTAGCTGTTTAACTGGAGACTGGGTTATTTTTGGCTAGTTTTTATTTCAAACCATGACTATGTAGGTTTGACTGACAAGCTAAGGTTTTGTAAGTGGTGGCTATATATGAATGGGCCAATTGTGTCATTTCAACTATTTAAGGGTATGGCTACATAATGGTTATGTTACTGTATTGGTTGTCAAGACATCTGGATTAGTAATCCAGAGAATGAGTATTCAAATGTCAACATAATGGTTTGAGAATTTGAATACAGTTTAAAAATCATTTACAATAGGAATAAAACTATTTGATTGTCATAGAAACCGAAGTGGCTAGTTAATATTCTCTCAGGAAGGAAATCTGTAATCTTTACCTGCTCTGTCCTATATTTGACTCCAGTCTCAATCACACCAATGCGTTATTTAAAAATTTATTTTCACAGAATGTGGATGTTGTTGGCACAGCCAACTTTTAATTGCCTTGGAGAAAGTAATGATGAGCTGCTGGGTTGAACTTTTGCAATTTTGTAGTGTAGGGACTCCTATATTGCTGTTAGAGAGGGAGTTCCACTATTTTGGCCCCAATAACAGTGAAGGAATGATGATGTAGTTCTAGATTAGGATAGTGTGTGTGAACCTGCAAGTGGTGCTCCCATGTATCTGCTGGACTTGTTCTACAAGATGGTAAAGGTGGCATTACTCCCTCCAGTCAGAGTACCTACTGATCAGCAGTACCACTGCCCAATACTCAGTAATCCTTAATGAATAACATACTCAAGTTACCAACATTCATTTACCAGCAGGTAGTTCTGTTTTCAAATTAAGTGTAAGTGATATTTTATAAATATGTTTTGAAAGTCCTTGATTTTTGTCAACATTTGTGGGCAGCACAGTGGCTCAGTGATTAGCACTGTTGCTTCACAGCGCCAGAGACCTGAGTTCAATTCCCGCCTCAGGCAACTGCCTTTGTGGAGTTTGCACATTCTCCCTGTGTCTGCATGAGTTTCCTCTGGGTCCTCTGGTTTCCTCCCACAGTCCAAAAATGTGTAGGTTAGGTGAATTGGCCATGTTAAATTGCCCGTAGTGTTAGGTGAAGAGGTGAAATGTAGGGGAATGGGTCTGGGTGGGTTGCGCTTCGATGGGATTGGCCATGTTAAATTGCCCGTAGTGTTAGGTGAAGGGGTAAATGTAGGGGAATAGGTCTGGTTGGGTTGCGCTTAGGCAGGTCGGTGTGGATTTGTTGGGCCGAAGGGCCTGTTTCCACACTGTAAGTAATCTAATCTATTCCTGTTACTTCAAACAACTCAGTGGGCTTAATCAGATATTGACCTTTAACAAATTCCTGCTGCCTGTTCTTTATTAACCCATGCGTCTTTAAGTGAGTATTAATTTTGTCTTTCAAAAATGTATAATAGTTTTCCCATCACTGATTTGAATAGGGCTGTATTACTTGCAGTCCTTTGGTAAACTGCCATCAATCCCATATCCCAAACGTTATCGTCAGTTCCTTCTTCTGCTGCTTCTATTCCTTCAACAACTAAGATGTACCCCATCTAAAGTTCTAAAGAAAAATCATATCAGATGCAAAATATTAACTCTGTTTCCCTCTCCACAGGTGCTAGCAGACCTGCTAAGTTTCCCCAGCATTCTTTATGTGTGTTTCAGACTTCCAGCATCCACAGTATTTTGCTTTTATTATGTAGACTGGGTGAAGTCTTAACTCTTAATGATGCTAACATATTTAGTACCTATCTATTTTGTACTTTCGAGTATCTCAAATTCCTCTTTTGCTACTCTGACATTATCTTTTCTTTTGTGAAAGCACTTCATACTCAAATCGAGGAGTTGCATATGGAAACCATTTAAATTGTCATAATGGAGTTTGCTTGGGGGGAGATTAATAGATTAGTAATTAATGCAATATCCAGGCTTTGGCCGAAAAGTGCAAAGTAACAACCATGTCACACAAATGCCAGGCAAGACCATCTCCAATGTGAGACAATCTAACCACCGCCCTTTGATTTTCAATGGTACTACCATCACAGAATGCCCAATATCAACATCCTGATGGTTACCCTTGACCAGAAATTCAACTGGCCTGGCCATATAAATATAGTGGCAACTAGAGAAGGTCAGAGGCTAGGCATTCTGTGGAAAATAACTCACCTCCTGACTCCCCAAAGACTCACCATCGACAAGGCACAAGTCAGGAGTGTGATGGACTACTTCTCACTTGCCTGGATGGGTGCAGCCCCAACTACACTCAAGAAGCTTGGCACCATTCAGGACAAAGCAGCCCACTTGATTGGCACCACATCCACAAGCATCCATTTCTTCCAGCACTGACGCTCAGTAGCATTAGTGTGTACCATCTACAAGATGCATTGCAAAGATTCACCAAAGGTCCTCAGGCAGAACCTTCCAAATTCATGACCACTTCTATCTAGAAGGACAAGGATAGCAGATACATGGGAACATCACCAGCAGCAAGTTACCCTCCAAGTTCCCCTCTCACAAACAAGTCTGTTTGTGATATATAATTTAAATTGTCTATAAAACTACAGGGGACATCAGTGCTTGACTTCCTATTATGTGATAGTCAGGGAACAGTAGAGACAGTGTCAGAGAAAGCTAACTAACAACAGCCACATTGTAAATGAATAAATAACAGAACAGAAAAAGAATACAATGATTTAATTCCAGGAAGGCAGACTAATTCATTGAATGGTAGAAACTGTTAGCTGGAGCAGGTAATGAATGTGAATGTACCATTAGAGATGTAATCAGGAGACTTAAAAAAAATAGTCAGTTTTTCTATGACGCGATGGTTGCGTTCTTGTGCAACCTCACGTTATAGAAAAATTGTGCTTTAGAAACAGTACTTAGTGTTGGCACTGTAATTGTATTACAGCCAACACACATTTTAACCAGCGTCCACAATTCGTCAATTGCATTACAGCAAATTTGTGTTGATGAAATGCGCATTATAACAGAATGACCTGCATTCATCCCAACAAATGCCAAAATGATGAGCCAGCACCAGCCCTTGGCATTATTACCAACCAATAACAGGACAAATCCCACGACTTCTTCTGAGTCAGGTAAAGTGGCAAGTTTGCTATTTACATATCGGCAGGAAATGTTCAATGTTCAACAGCAAGACCCCAAACTGCTTTATTTTCTTTCTTGTGTTAAGTCTATTTTCTCATTCACTATTAAACCATTAATATTTATCTACATTGTATTTTCCTCCTTAAGTTTTGCGATTATTCTTGCTCTTATATTTTGAGAACTTCAGATGAGCTGTCAAGGTCAGCTCTTATTTTAGCTGTGGGGAATAAACTTTCAATTTCCATTTGTTCAAAAGATTAAACAGAAAAATCCCATGGGAAAATACCTTTAATAAATCATCAAAGGCTAACAGAAAGTTTGAAGAGACAGCCAACTGCCAGGAGCCTTACAGAGGGAGTCACAGTATTAGCATAGAGCAACAAATACTCACCCTAAATCTAAGTTGATTTTTTGAACATATCCAACTGTTTTGTTTGGGAGGAAAGAAGAGTATAGTTAGTATTCACATAAAACAAACAGGATTCATAAATGATGTTACTGCAACGCAATAAAAAGTGTTAGAAAACAAGATCTTTTGAAATCAAAACCAAACACAGTAGGGTGAATTTCAACTCTGCCTGTCTGGGAGAGGGAATAGTTCTAATCACTGGAGGCTGACTTCCTGCTCTCATCTGACTTAACCTGCTCATCTGCAATGGATATGAAGGATGTCCACAGGAAACAGATGGGGTCCTGTCAGTATGTGTTTGAGATCTGGTGCTTGTTTGGGATATGACACCTTATCAGCTGCTTGAATTATGGCCTGGGCAGGAAAGAGGTTGTGGCTTTTCAGTCAGAGTAAGCCAATAGGGGGATGAAAAGAGTCAAAGGGTGCCAAAATAAATGTATAAATACTCATTGAGCTGGGAGAACTTACTCCAGAAGTCTTCCTCACTGCCTTACCAGAGCAGATCAGCTGCAGACAAATGGGTCTATCCCTAATGCAGCAATCCAGCTTACTATTCAAGTTGCACCCCCATAAAATGGAGAATGGGATGTCTGGCTTTGGGAGGAAAAAGGTGGACAAAGGTTCTTCCCTACTATTTTTAGATCGGTTGAATTGGCTTTAGACTTAAAGGTTAAAGAAGCGGTACATCCACTAATATCATTTATTGTATCTGTTGCTCCCGATTCGGTCTCCTCTACATTGGCGAGACTGGGCGCCTCCTAGCAGAGCGCTTTAGGGAACATCTCCGGGACACCCGCACCAATCAACCACACCGCCCCGTGGCCCAACATTTCAACTCCCCCTCCCACTCTGCCGAGGACATGGAGGTCCTGGGCCCCCTTCACCGCCGCTCCCTCACCACCAGACGCCTGGAGGAAGAACACCTCATCTTCCGCCTCGGAACACTTCAACCCCAGGGCACCAATGTGGACTTCAACAGCTTCC
>NC_057711.1:1930706-1937841 GCF_004010195.1 Chiloscyllium plagiosum | reverse complement strand
GATTCCTGATGAAGGGCCTTTGCCCGAAACATCGATTTTCCTGCTCCTCGAATGCTGCCTGACCTGCTGTGCTTTTCCAGCCCCACTCTAATCTAGACACCAATCACTGGGAGAAAGTGAGGACTGCAGATGCTGCAGATCAGAGCTGAAAAATGTGTTGCTGGAAAAGCAAGCAGGTCAGGCAGCATCCGAGGAGCAGGAGAATCGACGTTTCGGGCAAAGGCCCTTCATCAGGAATCTCAGTGATTCCTGAAAAAGGACATATGCCCGAAACATCGATTCTCCTGCTCCTTGGATGCTGCCCTGACCTGCTGTGCTTTTCCAGCACCACTCTAATCTAGACACCAGTCACTGGGAACTCACTGTACCTTACTCTGTACTGTACAGGGGAGTGAGGGAGGAAATTAGGATATATCTTTTATTCCTCAAGTCCTCAGTAAACGTATAAGGTTCAGTTTCTTTAATAAAAACTTACACTTCCCTTCTTCATTCCGACAAAGCAGTTTTGTGTTGTCGGTGTGCTGTATAATGTCCAACACTTCGCCTGCTTTCACTAGCAGCTCCCGATTGGCCCATTTCTTTGCTGTTAAGTTCTGAACAACCTCAACAGTTCCTAGAACTCGTATTTCTCCATCATACTGAGGTGGGGAAAAAAATGTAGACAAAATGCTTTAAAAGCTAAAACAAAAAATCACCAAGTGAATAAATAACTGATTTCATATACGTCGGTTATGTGCTTATGCCACCGGTCAACCAGTTATGTGATTATTGATGAGACATGAAAACACCTTTGGCCTGTTCACTCCTCATGTTCTTGATTTTCTGAGGGACCAATAATCTAACATTTCAAGGGAAGAGACGGACTTGTTGCAAAGTCACTCTGGAGCACTCCCTGAAGCATAGCAGCATTGACATTAATAGTTAGGAGGAATTTGCTACTAACCATTCAAAGTGATGACAACTTGTTATTGAAGCTGCTTAGAGTCCAATTTTAGTGAGTCAAAGTGGCGATGGAGAAGGAAAAAATTGGAAGCAAGTCCTGCTCTCCGAATCCCACTGCCTTATGGTACACCTACCCCTGTGTCCAAAGATCTGCGGATCGAGAATCAATCAGTACAGTCATATGAAGGTCCACTGCAGCACTTGCGACCTTCAGAAGATGTGATCCTTAATCAATGATATCGGTGGGAGACTTCGCCCATAGGAATAGCAAAATGCTAACTTGCTTCCTAATTGTAGAGAGTCAGTGTCTTGTCAGTTATCCTCTCATAGCAATGCTAGAGTTTATAACCAAAGTTTCTATTTCACTGACAAACAGAGGCATGTTCAATGTGCAAGTGACTATCCTTTGAAAGAGACAAAACAAATGTGAACTGAGGGTCTTATAAAAAGTTCTCGAATAACTGCTTACAAATTGGCCACAGTGGCATTAGAGCTTAACAAAGGTACTCAGTTCTGAAGGAGAATCACACTTGACTTGAAATGTTAACTCTGTTTCTCTGTCCGTGGATGTTGTCAGACCTGCTGAGTTTCTCCAATATTCGCTGTGTATTGTAAATCTTGATCTTTCACCCATGGTTGGAGGGTGGGAGGATATAGGAACAAGAGCCAGTGCAGCCCCTTGGGGAAAGAGTCATTCTTTAGGGAATTTCATTCAGATGCTCTCCATTGGAGACAGTTTCCCTGGGCGGTGGCAGATGCCCTTTTGAAACTAGAGCACCAATCAGAGGCCTTTCAATCTGAGTAGAACAAACTACAACAGAAATTATGTAACTGAGAGGATGCTTCACTATGGAGATGCTCACTTGACAACTTTTTAATCAAATGTCTGAATACAAAAGCAGATTTAGCTGCCAGGCCACTACTGTTGCATGATCAGTGGTGGGAGAATTTCTTTCCAGGGTACTCTTCATGCATATCCACACTCAAACAAGCAATGAGGACCTGCAGGAGGGTGTGACAGCAGGTCAGGCAAGTCTGGGGACCCAGTGGGTAGTATTCAGTTAGCCCCAGCCCTCACAAATATTCAATAGTTAGGAGCCTCTTAATTTTAAAAAATTCAAAGTAATTCAGGAAGTCCAAAACTTACTTTAAATTTTTTCCTGAAGTCCTTTTCCTCTTTCTCCATCTTTTTGTTTTTTTTGGGATCCTTTTCATCCTTTTTGCCTTTTGCAGTTATTAGTAGCTTTGAGGACTTTGGCAAACTAAACACAAAGAGAAGATGGATTTAGAGCATTTGATCATTTACCCAAAAGCTGTGACTTCAACTTCATTTGCTGCCTCATCCCAACATGCTACTTTCTTTACATTAGCTTTTATGAGCAGTTCACTAATACCATCCTACACCTTGTTCGATTTTGAAGAGCAGATTAACCAGAGCACTTCTGAAAGTATTGCTCCTTTGGCCTTTTCATTCCTAAATCCCACTGTGGTTCACCAGCTTGACTCACTGCAGCAATTGAGACAAAGCAGGGAAATTCAAGCCTGAATTTGTTGCACCCCATTGCATTTTTGCTCACTTTCAACCCTATAGAAATGTAGCTTGGAAAGAGTTATCAGGCCGTATGTAGGAGCAAATTACAGCAAATGCTGGAATCTGTACCAAAAACAACAAATGCTGGCGATTACAGCAGAACAGCAACCTGCTCACATGACCACTTACCTGCCTTTGGTGTGCTGTAGTGATCCAGTGAAAATCCCAGCACAAACTGGACAAACAACATCTCATCTTCACACTGCACACTTTTCAGCCTTCTAGACTTAAAATTGAGTTCAGCGCCTTCAAAATTTGACTCAGCTTCCATTTGTTGTTTTTCTTCTATCTTTACTTGTTACGTTCTTTGTCACCACGTCCTCTCTCCCCTCCCCCACCCCAGTGGAACTGCCTTCTCTTTCCAGTCTGGCAGTTAGTCATGCCATTGTCCTGTCATTCCCACATTCCCATCACTTAATCTGAATTATCAAACATCTTTTCCCCACCAGCACTCTATACCCATCACTGCCTCAACTCCCCCCCTAACCCTGCCACCCCACCAACTACAGCATAAATGCTACCTTCCTCCACACTTCACTTCAGCTCTGATGAAGAGTCATCTAGACTTGAAACATTAGCTTGCTCTATCTCCATGGCTGCTGTCTGACCTGCTATGATCTCCAGCATCTTTTGTTATTGGGCCTTATTGGTCTGGCCATCTCAATCCATTTCAGTACTGTTCGTTAGGCCACTTGATGCTGTGATACTTTTGCAATATAACGCTCCATGAATCTGTGAATGCATTGCCATCAGGGTAAAGAGACCTGCTGACCGAAATTGGCATGTAGTTCCACTCTGTAAAATCCCAGTGGGCCAAATCTTTTCACACTCATTCCCATTCACCAATGCCCAGACCATTTTCATTCATTCCCACTCCATATAATTCCAGCGGACCAAATGTATTCCCATTTATTCCATTTATGAAACCCAAAGACTGAACACAACCATGGGCAGAATTTTCAGACCATACTGATGATGGGAATAGAGGAAGACATTACTCAAGAATATCTGTGCTGGCCAGAGTGAAGGCTGTTTTCCCCACCAGGTAGTGCACAGAAGACTTTGCCTTTGACACATTTCAGTGTGAAATTTTGTTAAAGGCACTGAATAAGAGACCAGTTAGGATGCAGTGGCCTTGATGTAGAGAGACATGGTAAACTGCTGGTGGGGAGGATGGGGTGGGAAAGTGATGTAGCAAGGCCATCCTGCAGAGGCATTTCCATCAAAAAGCACCCTCTCATATACTTCACCTTTACTGCCAACCAGCTATTACACTGCTGGGAAGTCCCAACTTCAACAATCTATCCAGCAAGCTTAGGCAGACAATGAACTGTGGCAAGTAATAAAAGTGTGCTCCCAAGTAAAATCTCAATTCAAGTGTAATGGTCCCTGTTGTTTGAATGGACAACAAAGTGGGCCATGCTGCAAATAGTTGTAAATTGACTTGCTGATAAGTGCAATTTATTCGTGCCTGGATCCAAGACGTTTCTTGGCACGGCATTATGTGATTAGCAGGAACCAACAGCATAAACAAAAGGTTGGTTACCTCATTCCTTTCCCTTAACTGCTGGAACAACAGATGATGACTACACTGACTTTTATATGTTTTGCAGTACTGTCACCAGGCTTTTGTGAAATGGTGCAACCATTGTTCAAAGCAGAAACACTCCACTTCCAACTCCCAATGTTTCATGCATTGTTCTGAACCCTGACCAGAGGCTGCGTTTCAATAATGAGAACCAGGAAGTAGTTACATCCACTGGGAGACTTAGAACATAGGATTAGGCATGTTTTTCAAATTCATAAAAGATAAGTTTACCAACTACACAGTTAAGACCATAATGATTAGTTACTTGTTGTGCCCAGTTACAATGGAAACCTATAATACGTTTACCTCCTCTCATAAATTGATATGTTTTTTTTCTGTCTCCTTTTTGAGCTGGCAAACAATGGGAACCATTGTTGCTCCGCCCATCAAGTCTGAGTGAACATGTTGGAAAAGCAATCCGGTTAGTCCCACTCTCCTGCACTTTGCCTATATTTCCACACTCACAGAAATTGCTGAAAAAGCTCAGCAGGTCTGGCAAAATCTGTGAAGAGAAATCAGTTAACATTTCAGGTCTGGTGAGCCTTCCAGACTTGAAACATTAACTCTGCTTTCTCTTCACACATGCTGCCAGACCTGCTGAGCTTTTCCAGCAAATTTAGTTTCTGATTTATACTGCATCCACAGTTCTTTCGGTTTTTATTTATATTTCCACAATGTTTGATTGTCAAGTATTTAACCAATTCCCTTTTGAATCTGTTTTGTCCAGCATATTAGACATTCCATTGCAAATTCCAAATATTCTGTTGCATTCTGCTTTGCCCTTGTCATTTCCAGGTACTTTTTCCAGTCACCTTTAAACTGTGCTTTCTGATTCTCACCCCTTCCTCAATTATTGGAACTCTGCCTAAACCATTCATGAATTTAAATATCTCCGTAAAATTTCCACTTCACCTCCTCTGCTGGCAGCCCAGTCTTTTCCTTCCCATCCATGCAATGTTAAAAATCACACAATACCATGATTTGGAGATGCCGGTGTTGGACTGGGGTGTACAAAATTAAAAATCACACAACACCAGGATATAATCCAACAGGTTTATTTGGAAGCACTAGCTTTCGGAGCACTGCTCATTCATCAGGTGGTTGAGCAATAGGGTTATCATAGCAGGGGAATTCAACTTTCCTAACATAGACTGGGACTGCCAGAGCATTAAAGGATTAGATGGGGTAGAACTTGTTGAGAGTGTTCAAGAAAATTTCCTCAAGCAGTACATGCAGGGTCCTGCTCAGGAAGGGGCAAAACCCAAGCTACTCTTGAGCAATAGGGCAGGATAGGTGACTGAGATGACAGTGGGGGGAGCACTTTGGGACCAGTGACCATAGTTCTATTAATTTTAAGGTAGTTATTGAGAGGGACAAAACTGGTCCACAGATTCCAGTTCTAAACTGGGGAAAGGTGAGTTTTGATGGAATTAGACAGGAGCTTTCAGGGGTTGATCGGAGTAGTTTGTTTGCAGATAAAGGGACTTCCGGCAAGTGGGGGGTCCCTTAGATTAGATTAGATTCCCTACAGTTTGAAAACAGACCCTTCGGCCCAACAAGTCCACACCGACCCTCCAAAGTGTAATCCACCCAGACCCATTTTCCTCTGTCTAGTGCACCTAGGCAATTTAGCATGGCCAATTCACCTGACCTGCACATCTTTGGATTGTAAGAGGAAACCGGAGCACCCAGAAGAAAGCCACGCAGACACGGGGAGAATGTGCCAACTCTACGCAGACAGTTACCCAAGGTTGGAATCGAACCTGGGTCGCTGATGCTGTGAGGCAGCAGTGCTAACCACTGAGCCCACCATGTTTCCCCCACATAGTGAGATAGCTAAAGTTTAAGGTCTATATATCCCTGTTAGGGTGAAGGGCAAGATTGACAGGAAGAGGGGACTCTGAATGCCAAGAAATATTGAAGCTTTGACCAGAAGAAAGGAGGAGGCATAGCTTAGGTAGAGGCAGCTGGGATCAAGGAAATCCCTGGAGGTATATAGGGGATACAGGACTTTACTGAAGAAGGAAATCAGGAGGGCGAAAAGGGGTATAAAATAGTTTTGATTGAGAGATTAGGATGAATCCAAAGAGATTATTTAAGTATATTAAAGGAAAAAAAAAACTGGAGAGAGAATAGGGTCCCTCAAGGACTAAAGTGGACATGTATGTGTAGAATTGCAGAAGATGGGCAAGGTCCTCAATGAATATTTCTCCTCTGTGTTTACCATGGAGAAAGACATATGAAGATTTGGGAACTTTGAGAAGTTAGTGGTCATGTCCTGGGGACAATCTAGAGGTAAGTATTGAACATATTAGAATATATGAAGGTGGATAAATCTCCTGGTCCTGACCAGATATATCCAAGAACACAGCTAGAGGCTAGAAAAGAAATTGCGGGGGCCCTGGCTGATATCTTTGCATCATCGCTAGCCACAGTGAAGTCCCAGCAGACTGGAGGGTAGTGAATGTTGTGCCATTATTCAAGAAGGGCTGCAAAGAAAAACCTGGGAACTATAGAGCAGTAAGCTTAAAATCTGTGTTAGGTAAATTACTTGAGAAGATTCTGAGGGATAGGTTATACAGAGGAACCTCGATTATTCGAATATCAATTATCTGAATATTAGGTTATCCAAAGGAGATCTCAAGGTCCCTTAGAAACAATACGTCAAAGAGCTGTGTCAACCCTGATCGCGTCTTTTTTTCACAGGTACAATGATTAAAAATGAACTCAGCTCACTGAAATGCTGCCGAGAACAGTCCTGGAGAATCCAGGCACCGTCTCCAAATGACTGACCTCCTGCCCTCTCTCTCTCCCCTCACACTTTCCCTGGAATTCTACATGGGGTGTACCCTAAACCCCCCCTTCCCCAGATAATCTCTTCAACATTGTCCTATACAGGGCAGAGGTGGAACCTGTGAAAAAGTTGTGTGTGTGTGTGTGTGTGTGTTACCCCACAAAGGCAGCAGCAGTATTACTGTTGGTGTACAGTATGGCTGCCCGGGGGATGGTGCAGA
>NC_057711.1:1921626-1930698 GCF_004010195.1 Chiloscyllium plagiosum | reverse complement strand
GAGTTGGGGCAGATGGGGGTGTGGATGGGGAGGTGGGGTTGGATAAGGTTGGGGTCGAGCGGGGGGCAGGGTCTCGCCCGCAGTGTACTTTTGCCTAGTTTCCTGAACAGGAAGCAGACTTCACAGAAAACTCTGAGCCCCAGAGAAAATCAATTAACCGAATAATCAATTATCTGAACGAAATAGTGCCTGCCCAGCTCTTTCGGATAATGGAGGTTCCTCTGTGTGTGCATTTGGAAAGTTAGGGTTTGACTACAAGCAGTCAGCATGGCTTTGTGCATGGGAAAACATGCTTCACAAGTTTGTTAGAGTTTTTTGACGAAGTGACCGGGAATGTTGACGAAGGAAGGGCAGTAGACATAGTCTATATAGATTTCAGTAAGGCCTTTGATAAGGTTCCACATGGTAGGCTGCTCTGGAAGGTTAGATCGCATGGAATCCAGTGGGAGCTAGCAAATTGGGTACACAATTGGTTTGATAGTAGGAAGCAGAGGGTAATAGTGGAAGGATGCTTGTTGGACTGAAGGCCTATGACTAGTGGGGTGCCTCAGGAATCGGTGCTGGGCCCATTGCTGTTTGTTGTCTATAATGACTTGGATGAGAATCTAAAAGGCATGATTAGTAAGTTTACAGAAGACACTAAAATAGGCGGTAAATGGACAGTGTGGAAGGTTATCAGAAATTGAAGCAGGAACTTGATCAGCTGGGGAAGTGGGCTGAGAAATGGCAAATGGAGTTTAATATAGATAAATGTGAGGTCCTGTATTTTGGAATGTCAAATCAAGGTAGGTGTTTCATGGTGAATGGTAAGGCCTTAAGGAGTGCAGTGAACCTTGGAGTTCAGGTGCATGGTTCTCTGAAAGTGGAGTCCTAGGTAGACAGGGCAGTTAAGACAGTTTTTGGCACACTGGCCTTCATCGGTCAGGGCACTGAGTATAGATGTTGGGAAGTTATCTTGCAGTTGTACAGGATATTGGTGAGGCCACACTTGGAGTATTGTGTTCAGCTTTTGTCACCTTGTTATAGGAAGGATGTTATTAAACTGGAAAGAGTGCAGAAGAAATTTGCAAGGATGTTGCCAGGACTCAACAGACTGAGTTATGAGGAGAGGTTGGATAAGGTAGAACCTTTTTCTTTAGAGCGTAGGTGACTGAGAGCAATCTTCTAGAATTAGGGGCTGCATGGTGGCATGGTGGTTAGCACTGCTGCCTGACAGCGCCAGGGACCCAGGTGCGATTCCAGCCTTGGGTGACTGTATGGAGTTTACACATTCTCCCTGTATCTGTGTGGGTTTCCTCGTTTACACATTCTCCCTGTATCTGTGTGGGTTTCCTCTGGGTGCTCTGGCTTCTTCCTACAATCCAAAGATGTGCAGGTCAGGTGAATTGGCCATGCTAAATTGCTCAGTGTTCAGGAATGGGTAGGTTAGGTGCATTAATCAGAGGTACATATAGGATAATAGGGTAGGGGAATGGGTCTGGGTGGATTACTCTTTGGAGAATCATTGTGGACATTTTGGGCCAAAGGGCTTGTTTCCACACTGTAGGGATTCTATGATTCTGAGTGTGTGAGATCATGAGAAGCATGGATAAGATGAATGAACTCAGTCTTTTTCCCGAGGTTGGGGAATTGAGGACTAGAAGGCATCAGTTTAAAGTTAGAGGGGAAAGAATAAAAGGGAACCCGAGGGACAACTTTTTTACACAGAGGGTGGTACGCATATGGAAGGAGCTGCCAATGTAAGTGGTTGAGGCAGGTACATTAACAACATTTAAAAGGTATTTGGATAAATAAGTGAATAGAAAAGGATTATAAGGATATGGGCAAGTGCAGGGAAATTGTGTTAGTGTAGATGGACATTTTGGATGACATGGACCAGTTTGGACCAAAGGGCCTGTCTCTGTGCTATACGTCTCTATGATTCTATGTATTAATTAGTTGATTTCAAAGTCTACCAATTGTCACAAGGTCTGAAGAGTTCTGAAGAGAGTCATGTTGGACAAAATATTTCAAGAAAAAGTTAGATGTAGTTTTAGGGCTATAGGGATCAAAGGGTATGGGGTAAAAGCAGCAACTTGGTTGGATGATCAGCCATGATCATGTTGAACAGGCTAGATGCAGGAACAATGTTCTCGATGTTGGTGAAATCCAGGGGTCACAGTCTAAGAATAATGGGTAAGGCATTCAGAACTGAGTTGAGGAAGAATTTCTTCACTCAGAGAATTGTGAACCTGTGGAATTCTCTCAAACAGGAAGCTATTGGAGCCAATTCCTTAGATATATTCAAGAGGGAGTTGGACATGCCCTTGCGGCTAAAAGGATCAAGTGGTATGGAGAGAGGGTGGGAATAGGATACTGAGATTGTATGATCAGCCATGATCCTATTGAATGGTGGTGCAGGTTCGAAGGGCTGAATGGCCTACTCCTGTTTTCTTTATTTCTATGGTCCTATGCCTATGCCATAATGGGATTTGACATTCGCTTGGGTGTTTTTAAAAGTTTATTTCTGGGATGTTGGTGTTACTTGGCTGGGCCAGCATTTATTGCATGTCCCTTATTGCCCTGTGGAAAATGGTGTGGCGTTCCTTTCTTGATCCTCTGCAATCCATGATCTCTGGTTTATTAGTTCAGTGGCATTACCCTAACCACTGTTCTCCCCACTATTCCATGAATCATGTTTAAAGTGAATGCACCAGGCAGTGGATGAGGATCATACAGGGTTACTGACAGAAAGTGGGGGTGCAGCATTGAACACAGCAAAATGCAGAACAGATTGAATGGCCATATTCTTGCTATGGATCTTGCTTTTATGAAGCAAGAGTTACTTGGAGCTAATAAATACTTTACATGTTAGGGTAGATTTTACCTTGATTCAGGAGGCGGAGGAGGGAAATCATCAGCGCCAACATCATCATAAACATCCTCCCCCTCTGTGAAAGGAAGCAAGAGTCTGTGAGTGCAACGTCCAACAACAGCAACAAGTATAAAAGATGCTTTACTGCAGAAAAACCACAATCCCCAACCACATGTTGTAAAAGTGCCGCAGGCTGCCACAGAACGGTAGTCAAGTGGCATCAAGCATGACACAATTGGTTTATTTTGCATAAATCACTGCTCCCTTCCAGGCGGGTTTAGCTGGGACTTTTCATTCACGGTTCAGTAAGCAGGCTGGAATGAAGTGAGTATTTGTCGCATTCAGAGTGATGGTCAGTGAAATGTGCAGGGAAAGATTGGTCAACGTCCTCAGTTCCTCTTCTCAGTGCTCACTCAATGTGATGGATAACAGCTGAGCAAACAGCTTGTGCCCAAACTTCTGGATGCAAGATACTGTCCCTGTGCTGGGAGTGTTCAATGAGGACAGTGCAGAGGAAGTTTTACTCAATATAACCCCATGCTGTACCTGGTGGTTCCATTCTTTTAAACTATAGAAATCCAGGATTTCCCAAAGAGATTTGATAAGATGCCACCTCAAAGCTTATTGTGGAAAATAAAAGCTCAGGTGTTGGGTGGGGAGGGGGAGATGGCAGAAAACAGAAAGTTTACATAAACAGGTCTGTGTCTGATTGGCAGAACGTGATGAGTGGAGTTTTGCAGGGGTCTGTGCTGGCACTCAATCTTTTACAATTTTCAGCGCCACATCTACCTATTGCTTTCCCAGCTACCTTCCCCCCCAGTCCCACACACATTCCTTTTAATCTCTCAGCCCACTTCCTCTCCTCACCCCACATTCTTGATGAAGGGCTTATGCCCGAAATGTCGACTCTCTTGCTCCTCAGATGCTGCCTGACCGGCTGTGCTTTTCCAGCACCACACTTTTCGACTTTAACAATTTACACCAATTAGCTTTCAGTCATTTATATAATTGATTTGGATGTGAACATAGGAGGGAAAGTTAGTAAGTTTGCAGATGACACCAAAATTGGAGGAGTTTTGGACAGCAAAGACGGTTACCTCAGAGTACAATGGGATCTTGATCAGATGGGCTGAGGAGTTGCAGATGGAGTTTAATTTAGATAAATGTGAGGTGCTGCATTTTGGGAAAGCAAGTCAGAACAGGACTGATACACTTAATGGTAAGGTCCAAAGGAGTGTTGCTGAGGAAAGAGACCTTGGAGTGCAGGTTCATAGCTCCTTGAAAGTAGAGTCACAGGTAGATAGGATAGTGAAGAAGGCGTTTGGTATGCTTTCCTTTATTGGTCAGAATATTGAGTGCAGGAGTTGGGAGGTCATGTTGCGGCTGCACAGGACATTGGTTAGGCCACTTTTTGGAATATTGCGTGCAATTCTGGTCTCCTTCCTATTGGAAGGATGTTGCAAAACTTGAAGGGGTTCAGAAAAGATTTACAAAGGATATTGCCAGGGTTGGAGGATTTAAGCTATAGAGAGAGGCTGAATAGGCTGGGGCTGTTTTCCCTGGAGCATCAGAGTTGAGGGGTTACCTTATAGAAGTTTATAAAATCATGAGGGGCTTGGATAGGATAAATAGACAAAGGCTTTTCCCTGGTGTGAGGGAGTCCAGAACTAGAGGGCATAGGTTTAGGGTGAGAGGGGAAAGATATAAAAGGGACTTAAGGGGCAATGTTTTCACAGAGGGTGATGTATGTATGCAATGAGCTGTCAGAGGAAGTGGTGGAAGCTGGTACAATTGCAACATTTAAAAGGGATCTGGATGGGTATATGAATAGGAAGGGTTTAGAGGGATAAGGGCCAAATGCTGGCAACTGGGACCAGATTAGGTTAGGATATCTGGACAGCATGGATGATTTGGACTGAAGGGACTGTTTCCGTGCTGTACCTCTCTATGACTCTATGACTCTAGACAAGGGGAGTGAAGGCATGGTGGTTAAATTAAACAGACAACACCAAGGTAGGTAGAAAAGTATGTTGTGAAGAAGACAGAAGGAAGTTGAAAGTGGAGATATATATAAGATTGATTGAGTGGGCAAAGAAATCTGGCAGTTGGAGTACAATATCAAAAATGTGAGGTCGTTCACTGGCAGAAAGAATAAAGAAGGGTATTATTGAAATGGAGAACTACGGCAGAGAGATTTACCTGTTCTGGTGCCTGAGTTACAAGGATTATTATGCAGGTGCAGCACATAATCAAGAAAGAGTGTGAGATGCTGAGCTTTATTATGAAAGGAATCAAACATAAAATTTAGGAATGACATTGCCTCAGTTATATGGGACATTGGTGAGAGCACATCTCAAATCCTGGATGTGGTTTTGGTCTACTTTAAGGAAGGATGTGAATCTGTTCATAGGAGGTTAACCAAACTGATGCCTGGAATAAGTTAGTTGACTTCTGACAGGGTTTGTTTCCACTTGAGTTTGGAAGAGTGAGCAGTGACTTGATTGAAGTGTATTAGACCCTGCACAGTCTTGACAAAGTGGGCAGGATGGTTCTTCCAAGAAGTAGGGATCATTGTTTTACAATGAGGGATGAGAGGAATTTTGTTTTTCTCAGTGGGTTGTGCGACTAATTCTTTGACTAGAAGGTAGTGGAGGTGGGATACGGGAATATTTTTAAGGCCAAAGTGGATAGATTCTTGATGGGTAGGGGGATCAAGGTTTTTGGGGTGTTGGGGTAGTAGATAGAAAAGTAGAATTCAAAATACAAACAGGTTAGCCACGAGAGCTTAGGACACCTTAAAGATCTTTATGTTGAACCCCAGAAGGTGGAAGGGATACTAAATGAATATTTTGCAATAGATTTTACTGTGGAGAACAAAGTGGAGGCTAGACAACTCTGGGAAATAAATATTGATGTTTTAAAATAGTTCACATTACAAAAGAGGATGCTCTGGAGGTCTTAGGGAATATAAAGGTGGATAAATCTCTGGGACCTGATGTAATGTATCCCAGAATGCTGTGGGAAGTAAGGGAGGAAATTGTGAGACCCGTTGCAGAAATGTTTGCATTATTTATAACTACAGGTGAGGTGCCTGATGACTGGAGAGTGGCTAATGTTGTATCTTTGTTTAAGAACAGTTGTTAGGAGAAACTGCGGAATTATGGATCTGTGAGTCTGACCTCGGTTGTGGATAAATTGTTGGTGGTGATTCTAAAAGATAGGATTTATAGACAGTTAGAGAGACAAAAATTGATTAGGAATAGTCAGCATAGTTTTGTGCAAGGAAAATCATGTCTCACAAAATTGATTGTTTTTTTTATGAGCAAGTTACCAAAAAGATTGGTGATGGCAGACCAGTAGACATTGTTTACTTGGACTTTAATAAAGCCTTCGACAAAGTTCTACATGGTAGACTAATTAGTAAAGTTGGGTCACATAGGATTCAGGGTGAGCTTGCCAATCAGGTACATATTTGGCTTAACAGCAGGAGACAGAAGGTTGTGGTGGAGGGTTACTTTACAGACTGGAGCTTGTGAGCAGCAGTGTTCCACAGGTTTCAGTGCTGGGTCCTCTTTTGTTTATTGTTTATATAAATGATTTAGATAGAAGGCATGGTTAGTAAGTTTGTGGATGATACCAAAATTAGTGGCATAATAGACAGTGAAGAATGTTTCCTAAGATCACAAAGGGATCTTGATAAAATGGATCAACGTGCTGAAAAATGGCAGGTGAGCGCCATTTGGATAAATGCGACTTGTTGCATTTTGGTACAACAAACAAGGTAAAGCTTATACAGTTAATGGTAGGCCTTGGGTAGTGTTGTAGAATAGAGAGACCTAGGGTTGTAGGTACATACTTCTTTGAAGTTTGCATCATATATAAACAGGGTAGTTAAAAAGGCATTTGGTACACTTGCCGTCATTGCTCAATCCTTTGAGTCTAGGAGTTGGGAAGTCATGTTGAGATTGTATAGGATATTGGTGAGGAGAAAGTGAGGACTACAGATGCTGGAGATCAGAGCCGAAAAAATGTGTTGCTGGAAAAGCGCAGCAGGTCAGGCAGCATCCAAGGAGCAGGAGATCAGAGCCGAAAAAATGTGTTGCTGTTTCGGGCATAAGCCCTTCTTCAGGAATGGTTCCTGAAACGTCGATTCTCCTGCTCCTTGGATGCTGCCTGAACTGCTGCGCTTTTCCAGCAACACATTTTTCAGCTAGGATATTGGTGAGGCCACTTCTGGAATACTGTATCTAGTTTTGGTTGCTCAGTTAAAGGAAGGATATTATTAAGCTAAAGAGGGTTCAGAAGAGATTTACCAGGATATTGCAGCATAGGAGGTTGAGAGGTGACCTTACAGAAGTTTATGAAATTCTGGGGGATATAGATAGAGTTAATAGTAGTTGTCTTTTCCCTAGGATGGGGGATTTCAAGACTAGGGGGCATATGTTTAAGGTGACAGGACAGAGATTTAGTTGAGCGGCAAGCTTTTTTACACAGGGCGTGGTTTGCATGTGGAATGAACATCCTGAGGAAGCGTTGGTTGTGGGCACAGTTACAATATTTAAGATACAATTAGATATATACATGAAAAGGAAAGGTTTGGAGGGATATGAGCCAGGAACAGGCAGGTGGGACTAGTTTAGCTTGGGATTATCTTCATCCTGGACTGTTTGGACCGATGGATCTGTTTCCATGCTGTATGACTCTGTGACTAAATGATCTCATTGAATGATGGAGCAGGCTTAAGAAGCTGAATAGCCTTTGGAGTGTGGAGCAGGATAAAGCTAATAAGTGTAGGCTCAATTCCTATCTTGGCAGTGATAACTCATGGAGGCCTGCCTCCTCACCTTACCTCACACTTGTGGAGTGGTTACCCTCAAGATGTACATATCCAGTTGTCTCTCTCTCTCTCTCTCTCTCATGGAGAGAAATGCCTATGGTCCTTTGTGTACTAAGGCTCATTACATTTAGGTGAACAGCAAACAGATTCTTTTACTCTATGCTGGGTTTCAGCCCTGACTATCGCTGTTACTCAGGCAAAGTTGAATCTGATGAACGAAACTTGGTCTCTATAAAATATAAAATGTAAAATTGAGACTCCTGAATTCCCACCAAAAGAAGGCAGAAAGCATGGATTCATATTGGAAGCTCCCTTACCTGTTGGAAGTTCTGCCGGTGGAGGAATAGATCTGGGGAAAAAAATAAAAGCACATCAGTTTACACCGTAAAGAGTAACTATTTCCCAATAACTCCGAACAAACAGAATTCACAAGGGAGGGAGGAGAAAGGCAAAGAAAATGCATTCAAGAAGTTAGACTAACAAGATTGATGTATGGGGGTGGGGGGGGGGGGGGGGAAGGTTAAAGTAGCAGACACGAGGAACATATCAGAAACCTGCTCAGTGTTTGTATAGCCATGTGAATCTGTAGTGCATTGAGCAATTCTGGTCACATTGAGGTTAGACTTTGTACAAGGAAACCCAGGTAAATTTAAAAACCAGGCTGCATTAGAAATCTGAATCTTGCTAAAGTTGTCTGAGCTGAAAAGGCTGGCTTACAGTGCCACCCTGTCTTTTCTTTTCAGACATTGAAGTATCCAATATTTTTCAAATAAAAGCAAAATACTTCAGATGCTGGAATTCTGAAACAAAAGCAGAAAGTTTCAGCAGGTGCGGCAGCTGGAGAGAGAGAGAGAGAGTTAATGTTTCAAGTCTGGTATGACTGCTCTTCAGAAGAGTTCTCTTCTATTTTCCAACATTTTTCAGTTCTAAAGAAAAGTCATATCAGACTTAAAATGGTAACTCTGTTTCTCTCTTCACAAATGCTGTCAGACCTGCTGAGTTTCTCCAGTGTTCTAACTTAAAACTAGGATTTCTCTATTGTGAGAATGCAATATGGTCTGACTAGCCTTAATTCATTCAACATTGTGCAAGCATTCAACTTTCCCTGTACTGAAAATAGCAATACTCATAATGAAACTGCTTAAATCAAAGCTAAAACTTTTGTTTAAAAATGGAACACTCCTGTAAGTTTGTCCAGCAGATGGCAATCTTTCAATGTGTAAAGAAGAACCTTGTCACATCACAGAAATCTGGATTCGTGGTGCTGGGAGAGCACAGCAGTTCAGGCAGTATCCAAGGAGCAGTAAAATTAATGTTTTCGGCAAAAGCCCTTCATCAGGAATAAAGGCAGAGAGCCTGAAGCGTGGAGAGATAAGCTGGG
>NC_057711.1:1905598-1921536 GCF_004010195.1 Chiloscyllium plagiosum | reverse complement strand
GCGTCTGGTGGTGGGGGAGCGGCGGTGGAGGAGGCCCAGGACCTCCATGTCCTCGGCAGAGTGGGAGGGGGAGTTGAAATGTTGGGCCACAGGGCGGTGTGGTTGATTGGTGTAGGTGTCCCAGAGATGTTCCCTAAAGCGCTCTGCTAGGAGGCGCCCAGTCTCCCTAATGTAGAGGAGACCGCATCAGGAGCAACGGATACAATAAATGATATTAGTGGATGTGCAAGTAAAACTTTGATGGATGTGGAAGGCTCCTTTAGGGCCTTGGATGGACGTGAGAGAGGAGATGTGGGCGCAGGTTTTGCAGTTCCTGCGATGGCAGGGGAAGGTGCCAGGATGGTAGGGTGCGTTGTAGGGGGGCGTGGACCTGACCAGGTAGTCACGGAGGGAACGGTCTTTGTGGAAGGTGGAAAGGGGTGGGAAGGGAAATATATCCCTGGTGGTAGGGTCTTTTTGGAGATGGCGGAAATGTCGGCGGATGATTTGGTTTATGCGAAGGTTTGTAGGGTGGAAGGTGAGCACCAGGGGCATTCTGTCCTTGTTACGGTTGGAGGGGTGGGGTCTGAGGGCGGAGGTGTGGGATGTGGACGAGATGCATTGGAGGGCATCTTTAACCACGTGGGAAGGGAGATTGCTCACCTTCCGCCCTACCCAGAACGACCCTGGTGCTTACCTTCCACCCTACCAACCTTCGCAATTAGAGACCGCAATTTCCCTTCTCACGTGCATCTGCAGTCATTGTTTTTACCTACATCACAGAAATGTCTGAAATGGCTTCCTATGCAATGACTTGTAAGGTTCAGTCCCATCTGTTCATGCAGCAGCTACCAATATTCTGTCTATCTTTTCTGTAGGCTGCAGTTTACTGAGTAACACTCGCACCTCTTGTGACAGAAGGTATCACTCAGGACTAAAACTTGAAAATTCATGGGAATTAATGCAGGTTCATGGAATGATGAAGATGTACTGATATCTGTGAATCCCTGCCTCTCTCCCTCCATAGAATCATGGAATGGTGGTGGCATAGAAGATGGCCATTCAGCCCATTGTGTCTGTACAGGTTCTCTTCAAAACAATTCAGCTGGCCCCACTCCCTCACATCTTCCCTGTAGTTCAGCAAACACTTTCTGTTCAGATAATTATCCAATACCCTTATGAAGGCCACAACTGAACGTGCCTCCTGTAATGATTGTAATCAGGTCAGCCAGGTGGACCTCATAGAATACAAATTCGCTGATTGGGGCTGTTATTCTGGTCCAACCAGGGAGCCTTGGCTGACAGATATAAACAGGAGCGTTATGTTAGAGCCCGGGTGTCCTTGGAGAAGGAGCACGCGGTGTCGACCAACACCCTGGAGTTGTTCAGGGAGAGGTGGGCGCCGCAGGGAGTGGAGTGCATCATTTCTCCCTCCAATTCTATTTTGATTTAGTCCCTACCCTCCCCTTCACTGTTTTGATCACACAGCACTGCCCTTTGATGTGAGGGGCAGTGTTTGTCACTGGCCACCCGGGTGTTTTCCTATCTTCCTGGTGGTGGAAATTGAATAAAGATTCGTGCACTTTGTGTCTTTCACTGTGTCTCACACCTGCACACACACACCATGGGTGCTGGGGATAAAATAAGCACTACCGCACTTAGGTGGTAGTGTGGGGGTTAAAAAGAAAAAAAAAAAAACATCCAGCTTCCTAAAATAAAAAAAATAAATAAAAATAAACAGGAGCGTCACACAGCACTGCCCTTTGATGTGAAGGGCAGTGTTTGTCACTGGCCACCCGGGTGTTTTCCTATCTGCCTGGTGGTGGAAATTGAATAAAGATTCATGCACTTTCTGTCTTTCACTGTGTCTCACACCTGCACAAAAAAAAGAAGAAAAAAAAAATAAATAAACAGGAGCGTCACACAGCACTGCCCTTTGATGTGAAGGGCAGTGTTTGTCACTGGCCACCCGGGTGTTTTCCTATCTTCCTGGTGGTGGAAATTGAATAAAGATTAAAAATAAATAAATAAACAGGAGCGTTACGGAGGAGGGAGGGCAGGTCTGAAGTCCTCCTCGTGGGTCTGCTCCTGGGCCTGGCCATCAACAGGTCCAGGCAGCGGGCCGTGGAGGGGGTCGTTAGGGCCGAATGCTTGCCCCTCTTCCACGGTTACGTTAGAGCCCGGGTGTCCTTGGAGAAGGAGTACGCGGTGTCGACCAACACCCTGGAGTTGTTTAGGGAGAGGTGGGCACCGCAGGGAGTGGAGTGTATCATTTCTCCCTCCAACTCTATTTTGATTTAGTCCCTACCCTCACCTTCACAGTTTTGAAACACAGCACTGCCCCTTGATGTGAAGGGCAGTGTTTGTCACTGGCCACCCGGGTGTTTTCCTATCTTCCTGGTGGTGGAATTTGAATAAAGATTTGTGCACCTTGCGTCTCTCACTGTGTCTCACACCTGCACACACACACCATGGGTGCTGGTGAAAAAAATAAGTGCTACCGCACTTAGGTGGTAGTGTGGGGGTTAATAAAAAGAAAGAAAAAAAACAGGAGTGTTCCCCTTCACTGTTTAAAAAAAAAAGAAAATATAAACAGGTAATATAAGGGCAGTGTTTGTCACTGGCCACCTGGGTGTTTTCAAAAAGAAAAAAGAGAAAGAAAAAAAAATAAACAGGAGCGTCACATAGCACTGCCCTTTGATGTGAAGGGCAGTGTTTGTCACTGGCCACCCAGGTGTTTTCCTATCTTCCTGGTGGTGGAAATTGAATAAAGATTAAAAATAAATAAATAAACAGGAGCGTTACGGAGGAGGGAGGGCAGGTCTGAAGAAATTTTAACTTTGTTTCGTTTAGGGAGGTGAACAGGAGAGCCCTGTACAGACTGCTGCTGCGCACCGTCCACCTCTTCTCCCTCATCCACCGTCCGGACACGCCTTGGCGTGCCCATTTGCCACCGGGCGGTGGGGATCCCCAGTGGAGGGCTCTCTACGCGGGAGTCCTCCCCCTTTCTCTCGGGGATCTGGGGTGGTGGGTGCTGCACGCAGCAGTCCCCTGCAACTGCAGATTGCGGTGGTTCACGGACTCCCAGCCCAGCTGCTTGTTCTGTGGCGCTGTGGAGTCCGTGGACCACGTGTATATTGGGTGTGGGCGTTTGCACTCCCTTTTTGTTTTCCTTAAAAACCTTCTCCTCTGTTTTTGGCTGCACTTCAGTCCCATGCTCCTGATCTTTGGGCACCCGGTACGGAGGAAGGCGGGCAGGTCTGAAGATCTCCTCGTGGTTCTGCTCCTGGGCCTGGCCAAACTGGCCATCAACAGGTCCAGGCAGCGGGCCGTGGAGGGGGTTGTTAGGGCCGACTGCCTGCCCCTCTTCCGCGGTTACGTTAGAGCCCGGGTGTCCTTGGAGAAGGAGCACGCAGTGCCCACCAACACCCTGGAGTTGTTCAGGGAGAGGTGGGCGCCGCAGGGAGTGGAGTGCATCATTTCTCCCTCCAACTCTATTTTGATTTAGTCCCTATCCTCACCCTCACTGTTTTGATCACACAGCACTGCCCTTTGATGTGAAGGGCAGTGTCACTGGCCACCCGGGTGTTTTCCTATCTTCCTGGTGGTGGAATTTGAATAAAGATTCATGCACTTTGTGTCTTTCACTGTGTCTCACACCTTCACACACACCATGGGTGCTGGGGATAAAATAAGCACTACCGCACTTAGGTGGTAGTGTGGGGGTTAATAAAAGAAAAAAAAAGAGGAGTTACGGGCTTTAAAAAAAAAGAGAAATAAACAGGAGCGTCACACAGCACTGCCCTTTGATGTGAAGAGCAGTGTTTGTCACTGGCCACCCGGGTGTTTTCCTATCTTCCTGGTGGTGGAAATTGAATAAAGATTAAAAAGAAATAATAATAAAATAAACAGGAGCGTTACGGAGGAGGGAGGGCGGGTCTGAAGACCTCCTCATGGGTCTGCTCCTGTGCCTGGCCATCAATTGGTCCAGGCAGCAGGCCGTGGAGGGGGTCGTTAGGGCCGACTGCCTGCCCCTCTTCCGCGGTTACGTTAGAGCCCGGGTGTCCTTGGAGAAGGAACACGCGGTGTCGACCAACACCCTGGAGTTGTTCAGGGAGCGGTGGGTGCCGCAGGGAGTGGAATGCGTCATTTCTCCCTCCAACTCTATTTTGATTTAGTCCCTACCCTCCCCCTCACTGTTTTGATCACACAGCACTGCCCTTTGATGTGAAGGGCAGTGTTTATCACTGGCCACCCGGGTGTTTTCCTATCTTCCTGGTGGTGGAATTTGAATAAAGATTCGTGCACTTTGTGTCTTTCACTGTGTCTCACACCTGAACACACACACCATGGGTGCTGGGGATAAAATAAGCACTACCGCACTTAGGTGGTAGTGTGGGAGTTAATATATAAAAAAAAAACAGGAGCGTCCCTCCAACTCTATTTTGATTTAGTCCCTACCCTCCCCTTCACTGTTTTGATCACACAGCACTGCCCTTTGATGTGAAGGGCAGTGTTTGTCACTGGCCACCCGGGTGTTTTCCTATCTTCCTGGTGGTGGAAATTGAATAAAGATTCGTGCACTTTGTGTCTTTCACTGTGTCTCACACCTGCACACACACACACCATGCGTGCTGGGGATAAAATAAGCACTACCGCACTTAGGTGGTAGTGTGGGGGTTAAAAAGAAGAAAAAATAAATAAAAACAGAAAAAAAAGATAAAATAACAAAAAAAAGAAAAACAGGTGTAAAAAAAAGGAAAGAAAAACAAAAATAAACAGGCGCGTCCCTCCAACTCTATTTTGATTTAGTCCCTACCCTCCCCTTCACTGTTTTGATCACACAGCACTGCCCTTTGATGTGAAGGGCAGTGTTTGTCACTGACCACCCGAGGGTTTTCCTATCTTCCTGGTGGTGGAATTTGAATAAAGATTCGTGCACTTTGTGTCTTTCACTGTGTCTCACACCTGCACACACACACCATGGGTGCTGGGGATAAAATAAGCACTACCGCACTTAGGTGGTAGTGTGGGGGTTAAAAAAAAACAGGTGTCTGCCTTCACTGTTTTGATAAAAAAAATAAATAGAAGCTAAAAAATAAGCACTACCGCACTTAGGTGGTAGTGTGGGGGTTAAAGATTCGAAATAAAAAAGAAACAGGAGTTGCCACACAGCATTGCCCTTAGAAAAAAAAATAAACAGGAGCGCCCCTCCCCTTCACTGTTTTGATCACACAGCATTGTCCTTTTATGTGAAGGGCAGTGTTTGTCACTGGCCACTCGGGTGTTTTCCTATCTTCCTGGTGGTGGAAATTGAATAAAGATTCAAGCACTTTGTGTCTTTCACTGTGTCTCACACCTGCACACACACACCATGGATGCTGGGGAAAAAATAAGCACTACCGCACTTAGGTGGTAGTGTGGGGGTTACTATAATAAAAAAAAAGAAATAAGAAAAGAAATATATATATAATCAGGAGAGGAGAATTGCCCTTAGATGTGAAGGGCACTGCTTGTCAAAAAAAAAGTGTAAGGGCAGTGCTTGTCACTGGCCACTTGGGTGTTTGCCTATGTAAAAAAAGAAATAAACAGGAGCGCCCCTCCCCTTCACTGTTTTGATCACACAGCATTGTCCTTTTATGTGAAGGGCAGTGTTTGTCACTGGCCACTCGGGTGTTTTCCTATCTTCCTGGTGGTGGAAATTGAATAAAGATTCGTGCACTTTGTGTCTTTCACTGTGTCTCACACCTGCACACACACCATGGGTGCTGGGGATAAAATAAGCACTACCGCACTTAGGTGGTAGTGTGGAGGTTAATTAAAAAAAACAGGAGATTGATCACACAGCATTACCCTTTGATGAGAAGGGCACTGCTTGTCACAAAAAAAAGAAAAAAAAGAGAAAAATAAACAGGAGTGTAAACTGGGATTTGAGGTTTGTCCTCATCTCCCTGTAAACTGTTTGAACGGTAGGGTTTGGGGCCTGGCTTTGCTGCTCCTCTCCCTTGTAAAATTGCTGTCTCTTGTATGTAACTGTAAATGTAACTATTTGTTGGAAACTGTTTTTGTAATTTGTTTAATAAAATGAAAAATAAAACAGGAGCGTCAGACACCCTGTCAATTTTAGGAGTTGACTTTTACGAGGCTGTACCAGAGACAAGGATTCACCATGTGACTTGGTGATGGGATAATGGCCTCTTCGAGTTATTTTACCTTCCTCGCGTTCTCAGGCAGTTCATTCCAGATTGCAACGACTTGTTGCATTAAATAGTACCTGTCTCCATGCTTTCTGTTTTTTACCATTGCCATTCATTATAAATGGACGGCCTCTGTGTCTCAATCTTAAAGCAGTTTATTTCTAATCTTGCCAGGCAGCTCATGATTTTGAATACGTCTGTGGAATTTTCTCTCAAACGTCTCCTTTCCCAAGAGAAAAACCTCAGATTCTACAATTTACCCTCGGAATGGTAGACCCTCAACACTGGAACTATTCTCATAAATCTATTTCCATCCTTCACATCCTTCCAACATTCAGTGCCTAGAATTGGACATGATGCTCCAATTAAGACTGAAAAAATATTTTATGAAATTATGTACTTTCTGTCCCTATTTCTAAAGCGCAGTATCCTATCTCCTTATACAATCTTGTTTTATTACCCACTTACTCAACCTTTCCTGTCCCTTCAATGACTTGCACACATATTCCATCAAACCCTTCTGTTTTTGCACCCACTCTAGAATAGTATTCTTTCTCTTATTTTGCCCTGTGTGTGTCTCATGCCCACCCATTCCATCAACCAATCTCTGCCTTCCTTACAATTCTCCAAACCACTATGTTTTCTGAAGCTGGTAAAATAAGACAAAGAACTGCAGTTGCTAAAGAGTCGAAGCTCAGCAGGTCTGGCAGCATTTGTGGAGAAAAGGTTAACGTTTTGACTCCAGTGACCCTTCTTCAGAGCAGATGTTTTGGCCCTATTCTAAAGAAGAGTCAGCTGAGTTTCTCCAGCTGTTTCCGTTTTGGTTTCTGAACCTGTGGTCTGGACACCCAGGTATATGTCATTAATCAGATAGCAGGCAATGACCTTCACCAACAACAAAGAATTGAACCAAATGTCCCTTGACATTCAGTGATATTACAATCACTGAACTGTACCCACCACCCCCTCAACTGACAACATCCAACTGACCAGAAACTGAACTAGCCAAGTCATGTAAATATTCCTGATGAAGGGGCTTGACCTGAAATGTGGACTTCTCCACCTCCTAATGCTGCCTGGCTTGCTGTGTTCTTCAGCCTCCTGCCTGTCTATTATGTAAATACTGTAGCTATAAATGATCATAAGGTGTAGGACCAAGTGTAGGCCATTCAGCCCTTTGAGTGGATGCCACCATTCACTGAGACCATGGCTGATATGATAATGTTCAACTCCTGCCTTTTTTCCATAAACCTTGAACCCCTTACTGATGAAATGTCAGTCTATCTCAGCCTTGAATACACTTAACAACCCAGCCTCGACAACCTCTGTGGTTAAGAATTCCACAGATTCACTACTCTCTGAGAGAAGAAAGTCTTCCTCATCAAAGTGCATTACCTCACATTTTCCCACATTATATTCCATCTGCCAAGTTTTTTTTCCCACTTGCTTAACCTGCCTCTATCCCTTTGCAAACTCTTTGTGTCATTCTGACCACGTGCCTTCCCAGCTATTTTTGTGTCATCCACAAACTTGACTACAGAACGTCCACTTTCCTCATCCAAGTCATTAATATACAATGCAATTAAATGTGGCCCCAGTACTGATCCCTGTGGCATCTCAAATGCAGGTGAAAGGTTGAGAATTGTTCAGGAAGTTCTGACCTTCCAAAGTTTGGCCATTACCTACAAGTGTCATGATTTGTGACATTAGAGTACTGTATTTTGTAAAGTAGGCTAATCTCCTTGTAAAAGTGGGCATGGAATCCTGCAAAACAGCTCCCAGAAGTCATGTGACCATCCTTGTTGATTCATTACAGCAAAAGCAGCAGATAGACTGATGGGTAATCTTTGCATTTTTTACAAAGGGAGACATTTAGAAGCCAGTTAACATCTGGTATATAAGAAAGCCATCTCCAGATTGGGAAGGCCACTATGTTTCTCAGTTCAAATTGACAATTTTAGCTATGAAATGGCATCTCAGTAGAAGTGGTCCTAAATAGAGGGCTGAAAACTGACATCCTGTCTGACAATGAGGCTGGGGAAGGAAGCACATCTCCAAACCAGCTTGCTAGCTTGTTTTCCAAAATATTTTCTGCAATCTGCTCCTAAATGTTTACCTGCAAGGCCCTATGGGTAGGGCCATAACAAAGAAAACCTGTTTGTGAAGTAATTTAGTTACCAAGTGAAAGAGGGTGAATGGAATTAAGAAACAGATTAGATGTGGTCTAATTGATAGGAGGAACAGGTTTGAGAATCTGGGTGGTCTCCTGTTCCAATGTGAGGGTCCAGACCTTTCCCCGTTCATAAATACCCTTTCTTGTAAGAAGTACAGGCTGGAGGGTAAATCGACAGAGAAAACACAAAAGACATTATTTCTGCCTGCAAAACATTCTCTATAGATGCTCAGTAATTAATTTTCTTGTCAATTGAACAAACATTTGGGTAGTGCAATGATCAATTTTACATAGAAAACAAAAAGCTTTATTAGTAACAATGACATTACTCACAGCAGCTCGTATTTTATACCTGCTTCTCAATGCTGCCTGAACAGTAACATTAGTCAGTGTATTAGTAATAAGTGAATCCTCATCAATACGTGTGAAGCCAGATTAATTCATTAAGGCTCGGTGAATGTGAAGTAATGAGCAAGAAAAAGATGGGTCAGAAACTGGAATTTATCCTGATTAAATACATAGAGCTTTTGATTGGGTGAGGGTCAGTCTGGATATTGGTGCTCACACTAAATGGGTCAGTGATAGAATTACATTCCTCCATGCAGTTAGCACAAACTGTCAAACACATTAGTACTGAGTGTGGTTATTAGTACGGTGGTGCTCTTGCTGTTTGGTGTCTTACGGGAGTTGCCGTTCACAGTTTTCATCCCGAGCTTCACTGCTCTCCTTTTCTCTTCCCTTTTTGTCTTTTTCGTCTTTCTCCAGCTTCTTCTTCTTCAGGAGTCCCCAGGACCAGGAGCCAGTCTTGGAGGCATCCTGTGATGCAGGGCTTCAAAGCATTCAGGGCATTATTTACTCATTAACAAGTCCTAGCCTCTGTAACAGTAGGTCATCCAAAACCACTTACTCTTGACTACCACCAGTGGATTGCATCTTTGGCTGTTTGTATGTAAAATAAAATCCAACATTCTGACTTGAATCAAGCTGTTTATTTGCAAGTTTAATTTTAAATACAAATACTTCCATTGTAGTAATGCACTCAATAATATTTGTGCTCATGCAGAATTGAGTATGAGTCATAAGAATGAGAAGATAGAAATTTCAATCAGAACTGCTGTACCAATTTGTCCTGCCATTATTTCCACCTGTCAAATTTGTTGTACATGCGTGGCATCTTCATTTGCTCATATCTCAGCTATGGGTTTGTGAATATGCGGTGAGTTTATGATGTGAGAATTTGGATTAACAATGAGCTGCAGTATGTTACAGTGCTGACAGAAGCACTTTGTTTGAAAGCCACAGACTCACTGTGACACCAGGAGAAGGACCATGTGCACTGTAAAAATTTCACTCTTGCCAGTCTACTTCAATGGGTCCCAGCAGTCAGCCCATCAGCCTGCAGTCACCAGCCTGCAGTCACCAGCCTGCACACCAGCCTGCAGACACCAGCCTGCAGACACCAGCCTGCACACCAGCCTGCAGACACCAGCCTGCACACCAGCCTGCAGACACCGACCTGCACACCAGCCTGCAGACACCAGCCTGCAGTCACCAGCCTGCAGACACCGGCCTGCACACCAGCCTGCAGACACCAGCCTGCAGTCACCAGCCTGCAGACACCAGCCTGCAGTCACCAGCCTGCAGTCACCAGCCTGCAGACACCAGCCTGCAGTCACCAGCCTGCACACCAGCCTGCAGACACCAGCCTGCAGACACCGGCCTGCACACCAGCCTGCAGACACCAGCCTGCACACCAGCCTGCAGACACCAGCCTACACACCCGCCTGCAGACACCAGCCTGCGGACACCAGCCAGGAGACACCAGCCTGCAGACACCAGCCTGCACACCAGCCTGCAGACACCAGCCAGGAGACACCGGCCTGCACACCAGCCTGCAGACACCAGCCTGCACACCAGCCTGCAGACACCAGCCTGCAAACACCAGCCTGCAGACACCAGCCTACACACCCGCCTGCAGACACCAGCCTGCAGACACCAGCCAGGAGACACCAGCCTGCAGACACCAGCCTGCAGACACCAGCCTGCACACCAGCCTACAGACACCAGCCTGCACACCAGCCTACAGACACCAGCCAGCAGACACCAACCTGCACACCAGCCTGCAGACACCAGCCTGCACACCAGCCTACAGACACCAGCCTGCACACCAGCCTACAGACACCAGCCAGCAGACACCAACCTGCACACCAGCCTGCAGACACCAGCCTGCAGACACCAGCCTGCACACCAGTCTGCAGACACCAGCCTGCAGACATGAGCCTGCACACCAGCCTACAGACATGAGCCTGCACACCAGCCTACAGACATCGGCCTGCACACCAGCCTGCAGACACCAACCTGCACACCAGCCTGCAGATACCAGCCACGAGACACCAGCCTGCACAAACCAGCCTGCACACCAGCCTGCAGACGCCAGCCTGCAGACACAAGCCTGCAGACACCAGCCTGCAGATACCAGCCACGAGACACCAGCCTGCACACACCAGCCTGCACACCAGCCTGCAAACACCAGCCTGCAGACACTTTCCTGCAAACACTTTCCTGCAGACACCAGATTGCAGACACCAACCTACGCACAACCCTGCAGACACCAGCCTGCAGATACCAGCCTGCAGTCACCAGCCTGCAGACATCCGCCTGCAGACACCAGCCTGCAGACACCAGCCTGCAGACATCGGCCTGCACACCAGCCTGCAGACACCAACCTGCACACCAGCCTGCAGATACCAGCCACGAGACACCAGCCTGCACACACCAGCCTGCACACCAGCCTGCAGACACTTTCCTGCAGACACTTTCCTGCAGACACCAGCCTGCAGACACCAACCTGCGCACAACCCTGCAGACACCAGCCTGCAGACACAAGCCTGCAGACACCAGCCTGCAGTCACCAGCCTGCAGACATCCGCCTGCAGACACCAGACTGCAGACACCAGCCTGCAGACATCAGCCTGCCGACACCACCCTGCAGACACCAGCCTGCAGACATCAGCCTGCAGACACCAGCCTGCAGACACCAGCCTGCAGACACCAACCTGCGCACAACCCTGCAGACGCCAGCCTGCAGACACATGCCTGCAGACACCAGCCAGCAGATACCAGCCACGAGACACCAGCCTGCACACACCAGCCTGCACACCAGCCTGCAGACACCAGCCTGCAGACACCAGCATGCAGACACCAGCATGCAGACACCAGCATGCAGACACCAACCTGCAGACATCAGCCAGGAGACACCACCCGGCATACCAGCCTGCACACCAGCCTGCAGACACCAGCCTGCACATCAGCCTGCACGCCAGCCTGCGGACACCAGCCTGCACACCAGCCCGCAGACACCAGCCTGCACACAAGCCTGCAGACAACAGCCTGCAGACACCAGCCTGCAGACACCAGACTGCAGACACCAGCCTGCAGATATCAGCCTGCAGATATCAGCCTGCAGCTACCAGCCTGCACACCAGCCTGCAGACACCAGCCTGCAGACACCAGCCTGCAGACACCAGCCTGCAGACACCAACCTGCAGACACCAGCCTGCAGACACCAGCCTGCACACCAGCCTGCAGACACCAGCCTGCACACCCACCAGCAGACACCAGCCAGCAGACACCAGCCTCCAGACACCGCAGCCTGCACATCAGCCTGCACGCCAGCCTGCAGACACCAGCCTGCAGACACCAGCCTGCACACCAGCCAGCAGACACCAGCCAGCAGACACCAGCCTCCAGACACCAGCCTGCACACCAGCCAGGAGACACCAGCCTGCAGATACCAGCTACGAGACACCAGCCTGTATACACCAGCCTGCAAACACCAGCCTGCAGACAACAACCTGCAGACATCAGCCAGGAGACACCACCCGGCATACCAGCCTGCACACCAGCTTGCAGACACCAGCCTGCACATCAGCCTGCACGCCAGCCTGCAGACACCAGCCGGCAGACACCAGCCTGCACAACAGCCAGTAGACACCGACCTGCACACCAGCCTGCAGACACCAGCCTGCACACCAGCCTGCAGACACCAGCCAAGAGACACCAGCCTGCAGATGTCAGCCTGCAGATACCAGCCTGCACACCAGCCTGCAGACACCAGCCTGCAGACCAGCCTGCACACCAGCCAGGAGACACCAGCCTGCAGACACCAGCCAGCAGACACCAGCCAGGAGACACCAGCCTGCACACCAGCCTGCACACCAGCCTGCAGACACCAGCTGCAGACACCAGCCTGCACCCCAGCTGCAGACACCAGCCTGCACCCCAGCCTGCAGACACCAGAATGCACACCAGCCTGCAGACACCAGCCTGTACACCAGCCAGCACACCAGCCTGCAGTCACCAGCCTGCAAACACCAACCTGCACACCAGCCTGCAGACACCAGAATGCAGACACCAGCCTGCAGACACCAGCCTGCAGTCGCCAGCCTGCAGACACCAGCCTGTACACCAGCCTGCAGACACCAGCCTGCAGACACCAGCCTGCAGACACCAGCCTGCAGTCGCCAGCCTGCAGACACCAGCCTGTACACCAGCCTGCAGACACCAGCCTGCAGACACCAGCCTGCAGACACCAGCCTGCAGACACCAGCCTGCACACCATCCTGCACACCAGCCTGCAGACACCAGAATGCACACCAGCCTGCAGACACCAGCCTGCAGTCACCAGCCTGCACACCAGCCTGCAGACACCAGCCTGTACACCAGCCTGCACACCAGCCTGTACACCAGCCTGCAATCACCAGCCTGCAGACACCAGCCTGCACACCAGCCTGTACACCAGCCTGCAATCACCAGCCTGCAGACACCAGCCTGCAGACACCAGCCTGCAGACACCAGCCTGCAGACACCAGCCTGCAGACACCAGCCTGCAGACACCAGCCTGCAGACACCAGCCTGCAGACACCAGCCTGCAGACACCAGCCTGCAGACACCAGCCTGCAGACACCAGCCTGCAGACACCAGCCTGCAGACACCAGCCTGCAGACACCAGCCTGCAGACACCAGCCTGCAGACACCAGCCTGCAGACACCAGCCTGCAGACACCAGCCTGCAGACACCAGCCTGCAGACACCAGCCTGCAGACACCAGCCTGCAGACACCAGCCTGCAGACACCAGCCTGCAGACACCAGCCTGCAGACACCAGCCTGCAGACACCAGCCTGCAGACACCAGCCTGCAGACACCAGCCTGCAGACACCAGCCTGCAGACACCAGCCTGCAGACACCAGCCTGCAGACACCAGCCTGCAGACACCAGCCTGCAGACACCAGCCTGCAGACACCAGCCTGCAGACACCAGCCTGCAGACACCAGCCTGCAGACACCAGCCTGCAGACAACCCCACTCTCGACTCGTATCTCCAGCATCTGCTGTCCTCGATTCCTCTGTTATTTTTGAAGGTGCTGTTACAGCCTTATTAAACCACACCGACTATTCTGAGCACTGACTGTACGTCAGACTAAAGCGTGGTTTGCAGTTTCTCCAACCACACTGTGTGCTTTCATTCTTGTTTATGAAGATGAAGCCACAGAGGTGTGACTGACCCACTACACACTTCAAACCTGTTCAGACCAGATCAGAGTCAGCTCTTCACTGGTGCTCTGGCCAAATCAAACCACATGCTCCTCATTCATAATGACCAGAATACAGACTGAATTAAACCAGATCATGTTCACAAAACCCAAAACAAAACATCTCCGGCTGGATACAAGGTCATCATGTGCAGAAACATCTTGAGGGTGTTAATAGCTCACGTTATAATGATACATTGGCTTTAAGAGGTGTCTTTTGCCCTGTTTTATTTTCTGAAGAAACGTTGAGACAGAGCTCTCTGTTCAAAGCCAGTAGAGTAAACATCTTGTGAGGTCTTGGGGATTTTTTTAAAGTTGGAATAATAGAAGCAGCCTGAACGGGTGGGGTCAAACTCTCATAGAACCAGGATTTTTAGTTTTAGCTTTCTGCAGTTGCTGGGGTCTTGAAGATGGATGTGGATGCTCTCCTTCCTCTCTCTTTACAACTACAATGTAGGGTTCTCTCCCTGCTGCTAGAATTGCATGTGAGACTCTCTCTTTTACTGAAATTGCCTTTGCCATGAGTTTGTTTATGGGATATTACTATATTAGAACAGTTAATGCTTCTTTATTTTGTTAAGCATTTTGAAAGAATTACAGTTAAGTCAATTATTCTAGTTTTATTTTGTCTGTATTTTAACTGGAGTGTAAAATTGTGGGTTGCACGGTGGCTCAGTGGTTAGCACTGCTGCCTCACAGCACCAGGATCCCAGGTTTGATTCCAGCCTTGGGCGACTGTCTGTGTGGAGTTTGCACATTCTCCCCGTGTCTGCGTGGGTTTCCTCTGGGTGCTCCGGTTTCCTCCCACAGTCCAAAGATGTGCAGGTCAAGTGAATTGGCCATGCTAAATTGCCCGTAGTGTTAGGTGCATTAGTCAGAGGGGAATGGGTCTGGGTGGGTTACTCTTCGGGGGGTTGGTGTGGCCTTGTTGGGCCGAAGGGCCTGTTTCCAGGGAATCTAATCTAGTCTAAAGTGTGATTTGCTTAAAGTTGGTTAGTTTGTCAATCGAGTTGCATCTGGAACACAGCACCATACACTTTAAAATAAGAAAAGGTTGGAACCTGGGCCATCTTCTTCAGATATTTTGAGGGGGTTTGGTCTAGTCTATAATGCTAGTTCTCGTAACAGTAAGTGGTGGCCAATGGTTTATTGTCCTAGTGATCCAGAGACCCAGGTAAAGTTTTGGTGACCCAATTTCAAATCCCACCTTGGCACAGAGTAAAAGCCGATTTCAAGAAAATCTGGGATGAAGACTCTAGTGATAATTATGAAACCATTGCTGATTATCGGGAAAAACTTATTAATGAGTTCACTAATGTCCTTTAAGGAAAGACACAGTGGCTCAGTGGTTAGCACAGCTGCCTCATAGCCCCAAGTGCAGGTCAGGTGAATTGGCCATGTTAAATTGCCTGTAGTGTTCAGGGATGTGTAGGCTAGGTGCATTAGTCAGTAGTAAATATAGGGTAGGGGAATGGGTGTGGACTTGTTGGGCCAAATGGCCTGTTTCCAAGCTGGAAGGATTCTACGAAAATACATGCCTTACAAGTCTGGCCGACATGTGACTCCAGAGCCACAGCCAACATGGTTGACTCTCTGGGTAAATAGGGCTGGGCACTAAATGCTGTCCAAGCCAGTGACCCCCTCATCCTGTGAAAGAATAAAGACGTCAGTTGAGCTCCCAATGTGGCTCATTGGGGGTTTGTTGGAAATGTCACACATTCACATGGAGGGTAAAAACAATGACTGCAGATGCTGGAAACCAGATTCTGGATCAGTGGTGCTGGAAGAGCACAGCAGTTCAGGCAGCATCCGAGGAGCAGCAAAATTGATGTTTCGGGCAAAAGCCCTTCATCAGGAATAAAGGCAGAGAGCCTGAAGGGTGGAGAGATAAGCTAGAGGAGGGTGGGGGTGGGGAGAGAGTAGCATAGAGTACAATGGGTGAGTGGGGGAGGAGATGAAGGTGATAGGTCAGGGAGGAGGGTGGAGTGGATAGGTGGAA
>NC_057711.1:1891114-1904783 GCF_004010195.1 Chiloscyllium plagiosum | reverse complement strand
ACACCAGCCTGCAGACACCAGCCTGCACACCAGCCTGTACACCAGCCTGCAATCACCAGCCTGCAGACACCAGCCTGCACACCAGCCTGTACACCAGCCTGCAATCACCAGCCTGCAGACACCAGCCTGCAGAGTCCAGCCTGCACACCAGCCTGTACACCAGCCTGCAATCACCAGCCTGCAGACACCAGCCTGCAGAGTCCAGCCTGCACACCAGCCTGTACACCAGCCTGCAATCACCAGCCTGCAGACACCAGCCTGCAGAGTCCAGCCTGCACACCAGCCTGTACACCAGCCTGCAATCACCAGCCTGCAGACACCAGCCTGCAGAGTCCAGCCTGCACACCAGCCTGTACACCAGCCTGCAATCACCAGCCTGCAGCCACCAGCCTGCAGACACCAGCCTGCACACCAGCCTGTACACCAGCCTGCAATCACCAGCCTGCAGACACCAGCCTGCAGACACCAGCCGACACACACCAGCCTGCACCAGCCTGCAGACACCAGCCTGCAAACACCAGCCTGCAGACACCAGCCTGCACACCAGCCTGTACACCAGCCTGCAATCACCAGCCTGCAGACACCAGCCTGCAGACACCAGCCTGCAGACACCAGCCTGCAGAGTCCAGCCTGCACACCAGCCTGCAGACGACAGCCTGCAGACACCAGCCTACACACCAACCTGCACACCAGTCTGCACACCAGCCTGCAGACACCATCCTACACACCAGCCTGCAGACACCATCCTACACACCAGTCTGCACACCAGCCTGCAGTCACCAGCCTGCAGTCACCAGCCTGCAGTCACCAGCCTGCAGTCACCAGCCTGCAGACACCATCCTACACACCAGCCTGCAGACACCAGGAAGTTTAAAGTGACAGAGTAAACCATCAAAAATCAACGGCCCAGCCCATCCAACCATCTCCCCACAGAAACTCCGCAGTCTACCTCTCTGCTGCTTCAACCTACTGACAATGTGAATGATGCATCTGCCTGTCTTCTCACTCCAAGTGCCTGCTCAGTTTCTCAATCAAGACCAGGCAATTCCTAATACAACTGCAGATGCTGGAGATCAGTGTTGAAGTGTGTGGTGCTGGAAAAGTGCAGCCGGTCAACAGCATCTGAGGAGCAGGAGAATCGAGCCTCTTGATGAAGAACTTATGCCCGAAACGTCGACTCTCCTGCTCCTCGGATGCTGCCTGACCGGCTGTGTTTTTCCAGCACCACACTCTTTGAACTCACTGATTCGAGTCAAGTGAATCTGAAAGTGAGCTGGGCCCTGGATCCTTTTCACTGGACAAGTGGTGAATCCATTCACAAGCTAAGCTGCTGTCTGTGTGCCCTACCCAAGCTCAGAGCACCTTTAGGTTAACGACACTTAAGGTCTACAAAGAATCATATGGTTCTTACCGGGGTTTAATGTCTTCAGGTATACCATCAACATCATCATAGATATCATCAGTGGAAGGAGGAGGAGGAGGAGGAAAGAGCCCTGAGATGGACAGGAAGATACAAAACTGTCAGGTTCATGGTTTGAAAAATATTTTGGGAAGAAGTTTGATATTCTGCAGAGTATTAAAAGAATTCATCAGGAAAATGCAAATCCCACAGATCGCATGCTGTAAATGGGACAGGCATGAGTGAAAATGTTCCAAAGGAACCTATTCAGCCAAAGGATAAATGAGCTGGGAAGTCAGTGAACATTGAAATGGGGAGTGTACATTTGTTCAGGAGACAGGTCAAAGGGATTCTAGAAAGCAAAACAATGAGGGAAACGGTGAGGCACAGAGTTAAAAATTCAAGAACAAGTGGCAGGGATGAGCCAATCAGCCCTCAGGCCTGCCCCACTATTTGATAAAATGTTTAAAGCTCAATATCAACTCGAATCTCTCACCCTATCCCCAATTTCTTGGATTTTGTTTAGTGTTCACGGATTTATGGATCTCAATCTTGAAAATACTCAACAACTGAGCATCAGTAACCTTCGGCGATGGATAATTCTTACATTTTGCAACCCTTTAAAGAGAAATTACTCCTCAACTCATTCCACTGTCTTATTCTGAGGCAATGACTCCATGAACCAGACACTCCAGCCAGGGGAAACAAGTCAACATTGTCCTATTAAACAGGGGTGGGCAACTTTGGGTTCATTGTCCTTTCCCACTTTTAATGATTCCCACATTCTGAGCCAGTCCCTTCACTCTACACAATGTAAGAGGTGACCTGTAGCTGTAAATCGACAATGAATTAACTGTGATTGAAGATTCACCTAGTTATCTGTCCTTTGCTGCAAAGGTGCACTGTGCAAGTCTTGGGAGTGGATTGATTGTATTTTTGCAAAACAAAGATTACTGATTAGGAAATTCCTCCATTAGCACACAATGGTTATTCGGGTATACGAATAGAAAGGGTTTGGAGGGGTATGGGCCAGGTGCAGGCAGGTGGGACTAGTTTGGGTTGGGATATCTGGTCGGCATGGACGGGTTGGACCGAAGGGTCTGTTTCCATGCTGTACACCTCTATGACTCTATAATTATGGTAGGCAATAATTATTCAATATTTTAGAAATGGGTTAGGAGGTAGGAGACAGAGTTTAGGGTTAAAGAATTTTGGCTTTACAAAATGTGAGAAGAACTCAAAGAGATGTGAAAGATATTGACACATCTAAGTATATAATACAAGTGAAGAACAGTGAGTGACTGTTTATTGGATACTCACCACTGCCGCCAGTACTGCCACTCCCATTCCCTCTAGAAAACAATGGAAAAGAGGATCACACTCAGCATGTAGCTTGAAACAAAGACTTTAGATGAAAATGGCATCTTACACATTCCTTTTTGTGCTGATGAAGTATGGTTGAACCTTCAGGCAGGTTAGATTAGTGTGAACTTGATAGAAGTCTGAATTTTTAAAAAAAGGCTGCATTTAAGAGGCTCTTGTGGTGCAGTGGTAATGTCCCTGCCTCTGCATCAGGACACCTGGGTTCAAATCCTAAGTGACCCAGACGTATGTAATAACTTCTCTGAACAGGTTGATTATACAGTACTATCGAGGTGCGTGCTGCCCTTGTCACCTTTAGGCCAATGCACATTTTGGAACACTGCAGACTATCCAGCTGACTGGTCCTGGTTCAGGCCTGGACACACACAGAACCAGGTAAAAACAATGACTGCAGAAGGGCTTTTGCCCGAAATGTCGATTTTACTGCTCCTCGGATGCTGCCTGAACTGCTGTGCTCTTCCAGCACCACACATACAGAACCAATTCATTCTGATTTAAGAGCATCTGAGGCCAGGAAGTGACAAAACCGAGTAGACCCTTGTTTAGTCAGAGTGCAGTGCATGCTCTCTCTCCCACACAGACTGCTGCCATCTTATTTAAAATTACACAGAGGCTTTGGCACACAATCTGGTCATTAACAACTGGTTCCTGCTGCTGTTTAGTTTCCACCTGGGTCTTCTCCTACCTTGCCTCCCTTTCAGTTAATCTTTCTGTCACTGACTGGGCCAGTGTTTATTGGTTGCCCCTCATTGGTCTTGAGAAGGTGCCAGTGAGGTGCTCTCTTGAACCGATGCAGGCTACCTAGGTAACGATAGGTAACTAACCACGATGTACAAGGGGTCATGGGCATCTCAGTCCGATAGAGAGAAAAGTAATCAGTTATAGAAATCTGAGGGGCACCACTTGAGAAGCAATCGTAGGAGAAGGGGAGGGAGTATGACCTTGGCCTTAAATAGTTTAATCTGTTTATTTTAACCACTACAAGGATTTAAAACAAAATGCTTTTTGGTTCATGGGATGTGCGCATTGCTGGTTAGGCCAGTTTCAATTGCCCATTCGTAATTTCCTCTTGAACTAAATGGCTTACAAAGGCCATTTTGAGAGTAGTTAAGAATCATAAGACCATAAAGGAGCAGAGTTAGGCCATATGGCCCATTGAGTCTGCTCCACTATTCGATCATGATTGATATGGTTCTCAACCTCATTGTCCTGCCTTCTCCCTGTAACCTTTGATCTCCTTACTAATCAAGAATCCCTCCATCTCGGTCTTAAATGCTCTCAATGACTTGGCCTCCACAGCCCTCTGTGGCAAAAGGTTCCACAGAGTTAAATAGTATTGTATAATCAACCTCTGGCTCATCTCAGTTCTAAAGAGTCGGCCTTTCACTCTGAGACTGTGTCCTCGGGTCTTAGTCTCTCCCACTGTTCTCTACATCAGCTCTAGCTAGGCCTCTCAGCATTCTTTAAGTTTCAATCATATCCCTCTTTATCCTTCAAAATCCATCCAGAGTGTTCAAATGCTCCTCACATGACAAGCCCTTAACCCCAGGCCCCCTCCAATTCTAGCACATCCCCCCTTACATATGGGGCCCAAAACTGCTCACAATATTCCAAACATGATCTGACCATGAGACTGATACAGCCTCAGCAGTACATCTCTGCTCTTGTATTCTAATCCTCTTGAAATGGATGCTAACATGCTAAATGGATGCTTTCCTAACTGCCAACTGAATCTGCATGTTAACCCAAAGAGAATCCTGATATAGGGCTTCCAAGTAAGTCCCTTTGTGCTTCAGATTTCTGAAACCTTCCCCGTTTAGAGAATAGTCTACACCTTTATTCTTCCTCCCAAAGTGCATCACCTCACACTCTCCCATATTGTATTCCATCTGCCATTTCTTTGCCCACTTTCCCAGCCTGTCTGCTCCCTCAACACTATCTGTCCCTCCATCTATCTTTGTGTCATCTGCAAACTTAGCAACAATTCCCTCAGTTCCTTTGTCCAGATCATTAATGCATAACGTAAATAGTTGTGATCTCAAAACTGACCCCTACAGAACTCCACTAGTCACTGGCTGCCATTCTGAAAAAGACCCCTTTATTCTAATTCTGTTCCTTCTGCCAGTCAGCCAGTCCTCTATCCGTGCCAGTACTTTGCCCCCATCGCCAATGGGCTCTTATTTTATTTAGTAGCCTCCTGTGTGGCATCTTGTCAAAGGCATCCTGGAAATCCAAAAACATCACGTCCACTGGTTCTCCTTTGTCTAACTTACTTGTTACCACCTTAAAGATTTCTGATAGATTTGTTAGTCATGACCTCCCCTTGATGAAACTGTGCTGACTCAGCTCTATTTTACCATGCAGTTCCAAATACACTGCAATCTCATCCTATATAATGGCCTCAAAACTCTTACCTAAGGTCAGACTAAATGGTCTATAGTTTCCTGTCTTCAGCTTCCCTCCCTTATTAAACAGGGCTGTTACATTAACCACCTTCCAGTCCTCTGGAACCCTCCCTGACTCCAGTGATTCCTGAAAGATTACCTCCCAATACCTCCACAATTCTTTCAGTCATTTCCTTCAGAACTCTGGGGTGTAGATTAGATTCCCTACAGTGTGGAAACAGGCCCTTTGGCCCAACCAGTCCACCCCGACCCTCCGAAGAGTAACCCACCCAGACCCATTTCCCTCTGACTAATGCACCTGACACTATGGGCAATTTAGCATGGCCAATTCACCTGACCTGCACATCTTTGGACTGTGGGAGGAAACTGGAGCAAACCCATGCAGACACGGGGAGAATGTGCAAACTCCACACAGACAGTCACCCGAGGCTGGAATCGAACCTGGGACCCTGGTGCTGTGATGCAGCAGTGCTAACCACTGAGCCACTGTGCCACCCTCTGGGGTGTAGTCCATCTGGTCCGGGTGATTTATCCACCTTCAGACCTTTCAGCTTCCCCAGCACCTTCTCCTGAGTGATGGCCACTACACTCCCCTCTGCCCCGGCACTCTTTAAGTTCTGGTGTGCTGCTGGTGTCTTCCACGGGGAAAACAAAGTACCTCTTCAGCTCCTCTGCCATTTCTTTGTTCCTCATTAAATACCACTCCAGCCTCATTTTCCACTGGTCCAACATCCATTCTTGCTTCTCTCTTTCCTTTTAAATACCTAAAATAAAACCTCTTGCAATCATCTTTGATATTACTAGCTAGCTCACTCCTTTATCTCATCTTCTCCTTCCTCATTGTTTTTAAGTTGTCCTCTGCTGGCTTTCAAAGGCTTTCCAATCCTCCAGCTTCCCACTAATCTTCACCACATCATATGTTTTTCTCTTTTGTTTTTATGCTGTCCCTGACTTCCCTTGTCAGCCCTGGGTGCCTCATCCTCCCCTTAGTATGTTCCTTCTTCCTTGGGATGAATTTCTGCTGAGCCTCCCGAAATCCCCCCAGAAACCCCAGCCATTGCTGTTCCACCATCTTCCCTGCCAGGCTCCCCTTCCAATCAACTCCAGCTAGCTCCTCCCTCATGGCTTTGTAGTGACCGTTACTCAATCCTAACACCGTCACATCTGATTCCAGCTTCTCCCTCCCAAACCACAGGGTGAATTCGATCATATTCTGGTCATTGCCCCCTCAGGCTTCCTTCACCTTAAACTCCCTGATCAAGTCGGCTTCATTCCACATCACCAAATCCAAAATTGTCTGTTGTCCAGTGGGAATCAACCACATTTTTGAGGGTCTGGAGTCACATGTAGGACAGACTGGGTAGGAATGACAGATTTCCTTCATTTGAGGACACGATTACAACACTAGCATTTAATTTCAGAGTTTTATTGATTGCTAATTTCATGATTTGTCATTATTGTATGTGAACCCAAATCCTCAGGTATTAACCTAAAATCACTGGGTGACTTTTTCGGTCCCCAATGACATTGCTGCAACATCACCACATCGCACTTACAGGATCACAGGATCAACAGCATAATCACTCTCTGTGAAAAGATATTTGTCTTAAGTTCCCTGTTGAATTTGATACTTTCTCAGTTCATTCATGGGATGTCGGCTGGCTAGGCTAATATTTATTATCCATCCCTAATTACCCTTGAGGATGTGATGGTGAGCTAAAATTGGGGTTTGAAAGAGCCTTAGTTGTGCACTGCATCTTGTAGATAGTGCACACTGCTGCCACTATGTATCAGTTACAGGCAGTGGATATGGTGTTGGTCAAGTGGGCTGCTTTGTCCTGGAAACGCCTTACTAAAATCCATATACACCACATCTACCGCTTTCCCCTCGTCCACCTCCTTAGTCACCTTCTCAAAGAATTCAATAAGGTTTGTGAGGCACGACCTGCCCTTCACAAAACCATGCTGACTATCCTTGATCACATTATTCCTATCCAGATGTTCATAAATCCTATCCCTTACAATTCTCTCTAAGATTTTGCCCACTCCTGACTTATGCCTTGTAGATGGTGGACAGGCTTTGGGGAGTCAGCCAATGAGTTACTCACCACAGAAGCCCCACCTACCATTTGCCCTCATAGTCACTATATTTATATGGCCAGACCAGTTTAGGTTCTGGTCAATGGTAACCACCATGATGTCGATAATGTGAGATTGAGCAGTGGTAATGCTGTTGAATATCAGGGGGAGATGATTAGATTTGCTCAGGTTGGAGATGGTCACTGTGTGGCATTTCTGTGGTATGAATGTTTCTTGCCACTTGTCAGTTCAATCTTGAATGTTCTGCAGGTCATGCTGGATTTGGACATAGAATAATCGAATTTTACAGTCGAGAAGGAGGCCATTCTACCCTTTGTGTTTGTACAACTCCTGAAAGACCTACCCAGCTTGACCCATTCTCCAGCCCTAACTCTGTAGCCCCCTAAATTTTCACCTTCTATTGTAATATTCAGCTCTTTGTTGAAATCATAACAACTTAACAACTTAATCCTAGCAATTCTCTGAATGAAGACATTTGTCCTCATCCTATTCCCAGTTCTCTTGCTGAAAATCGTGAAATTGTGACCACTAGTTACAGGATACCAACTAGTGGAAACAGAATATCCTTCTTTACCCTGCCAAATTATTTGAACACCTCAATACGGTCAGTTCTAAATCTTCTCTGCTCCAAGAAGCCAAATCGCTCTAATCTTTTCTTGTGCCCAAAATCCCTCATCACTGGTATCATTCTAGCAAGTCTCCTTTGAAGTGCTTCAGTATCTGAGGAGTCGCGAATGATGATAAACGTTGTGCAATCATCAGTGAACATCCCCACTTCTGATCTTATGATGGAGGGAAGGTCATTGATGAAGCAGCTGAAGATGGTTGGATCTAGGGACATGCAGTGAGTTGAGGGGTGCATAGATTAGGTTATTTTACTTTAGATAAGGATTAATCCCTGGTACAACATCATGGGCCGAAGGGCCTGTTCTGTGCTGTACTTTTCTATGTTCTATGTTAACATGGGGATTGCTGAACCACACTGTCAAAGCTTATCATCCTGCTCTTATCAGAACAGGAGCAAGAATCCCACGTTTCACAGGGAACAGTGTATACCGCATGAGAAGCTGGTCCTGATTGGTCAGCAAGTTGGCTCTGATTGGTCAAGCCATTGATAATTTAAGCTTATCAATTGGATGTTCAATAGGCTGATAGTTTAGAGTGATGGTGGTGTAGTGGTAATGTCACTGGTTGAGTAATCTGGAACAGGAGGCCAATGTTGTGGGGACGTGTTGAAATCCTGCGATGGGAGCTGTGAAATGTAATTTCAGGAGAAAGCTATGATGTTGATTGTCATTCCAAGCAAATCTCCCTTCTAGAAGGAAAGGGCGATCTGCTGTCCTGACCTGGTTTATTTTGGGGTAATGGTCAGCATGGACTGGTTGGACCAAAGAGTCTATTCCTATGCTGTATGACTCTATGATTGTATGATTAGGAAGGATTCGAGGGATGGGCTAAGTGCTGGCAAATGAGACTAGATTGGGTTGGGATATCTGGTTGGCATGGACGAGCTGGACCGAAGGGTCTGTTTCCATGTTGTTCATCTCTATGACTGTACTTGTGACTCTAGACCAACAGCAATGTGGGTGACTCTTAATTGCTTTCTGAAATGGGCAAGAATACCACTCTCTACCCCCTGAGGCTCCCAGCTTCATTCCTGATGAAGGGCTTTTGCCCGAAACATCGATTCTCCTACTCTTTGGATGCTGCCTGACCTGCTGTGCTTTTCCAGCACCACTCTAACCTTGACTCTGATCTCCAGCATCTGCAGTACCCACTTGTGCCAAGAAAGCCACTCGGCTGAAGGTCAGTGATGGTTACCCAACAAATGCTGGATTAGTGGTGCTGGAAAAGCACAGCAGTTCAGGCAGCATCCGAGGAGCAGGAAAATCGACGTTCCGGGCAAAAGCCCTTCATCAGGAATACAGGGCAGGCACTGAGGAAGCAAATGTGGCTGTGATAGCAAGTCTGTTTCAGGACATGGTTGAAGAGCTTCAGGACAGAGGAAATGACCTGGGAGTTGCAGTGGGAGAGGGACTCCCTGAGATTCTTGTAGAGAGAGGAGGAAAACTTCTTCAAGGCAGGCATCCTTGCAAGAGGATTCACAGTAGGGTTAAAATCAACGAGGTAAAAACAATGACTGCAGATGCTGGAAACCAGATTCTGGATTAGAGTGGTGCTGGAAAAGCACAGCAGTTCAGGCAGCATCCGAGGAGCAGGAAAATCGACGTTCCGGGCAAAAGCCCTTCATCAGGAATACAGCTGGCCCAGCCAGTGACATCCATATTCCTGAACAATTGCGCGAAAAGACCTTCCCTGTATTATGTTGATTGCAGGATTCTGCCCTCCACAAAGAAAAGGACCATAATCTTTCCCTCTTGCACCCATCAGGACCAATATGCAAGAAAACCAACTTTTGAAAGGAAACACACTTTTACGCTGGATGAGTAAGAGGATGCAGGTAATCCAGGCACTGCATCTGTTTTGAATCACTCGAATAATTAGCGGGCAGTGACTCCGTGGGGAACTGGAGAATGAGCGGTGTGGTTATCACTGCAAAATGTGAAGCTTCGTCACTTTTTCAGCAACAACGGCCAATGAGAATAATCTTTAACAACCGACCTGAGCTGCCGCAGTCCATCTGCAGGACCTGCTCCAGAATATCTGACAGGTCCGAGTTAACGGAACCCAGTTCAATAACCTGACTGTTGTCCCGATCACCTTTAGTCGCGGGAATGGAACTAATTACCTTCGGAATTTGTCAATCTGCCAGAGCCACGGGGTTTTTGTGAGGAGGCTTGTCCACAGAGATTGGGACCAGCCAACATGAGGTCAGGCGTCTCGCACTCGCATAAACTTTGATCATGAGCAGCTGGGGCTTCGGATTGGAACAATATGTCCCCTTGGAAGAGCAGCCGCAGAGAGGTTTTTTTCACTTAGTGAGGAACGTTGTGCCAATGATTTAGGCAGCCACTGATCACCCAATTCCTCTTCATGAGCTTGTACAATACCAACAACGGAATCCCGCAAAACTCTCAGCCGTTTCTCACTTGGCTTGGGAATGAATCAAAGGTCCCAATAAAACTGCCGTTCTGAAATCAATCCCACCAAGTTACCAGAAAGCAGAAACGCGTCTCGATACATCATCTTCCCACAGGCATCCAGTTGAATCATTTTGTTTTGTATGCTTTCTGACCCCAGGAGTTAAATCATTAGGTGCACAGTCAGGAGAGAGATGCTGTTCCAACCTGTAGAAAGGTAAACTACTGCAGATGCTGGAAACCTGAAACAATGACTGAGTGGCCATTCCCCCCAGCTTCACCAAACACATTCCCCTCCCCTCCACCATTCCGCAAGGACCATTCCCTACAGGACATCCTGGTTCACCCGTCCATCACTGCTAACACTTTCTCACTACTCCATGGCACCTTCCCATTTAACTGTAGAGGGTATAACCGTTGCCCATTCTCCTCCTCCCTCCTCCCTGTCCCAGGTCCCAGTCCCACCTTCCAGGTGAAGCAGTGTTTTACTTGAGCTTCTTACAATCGAGGTGCCTGTGTTCACAGCTCCTGATGCAGCCTCCTTTCCAATGGGGAGACCCAGCACTGGCTGGGAGACCACTTTGTGGACACCCCTCCGCTCTGTCTGTAAGAATGAGCCCACCCTTCCAGTTACTCATCATTCCAACCAACCACCTTACTCTCATGTGAACCTTCCTGCCCTGGGTTTGCTGCAATATTCCAATGAAGTGCAACATCTCCTTGAGGAACAACGTCTCATTTTTCCCTCAGACACTTTACAGTCTGTCAGACTCAATATTGAATCAAACAACCTCAGAACATGACCTCCATCCCCCATCTTGAATACAAAGCCCTTCCCCCCCATTTCCCACCAACCCACCAGCTGTGTCTTGTTGACTTTCCACAGAGTGGACGCATTTTCACTTTTATATAGTTAACATTTACTCCTATTTCACATCTCCTTCTCTCCGTATCACGCCCTTTGTCTTGCTCTGGATGACCTCACAATCTGTCCAATTTGCTCCTCCTCCCCTTTTCCAGCAATTTTCCGTCCACCATTTTCCAACCCTGGTCAGGTCATGGATCTAAAATGTTAACACTGTTCCTGTCTTTGCAGATGTTGCCAGACCTGTTGAGTTTCTCCAGCACTTTCTTTTTCTTATTCCAAATCCCACAACAACAGGTGGAATTTAAATTCAATTAATAAATGTGGAATTGAAAACAAATCTCAATAATGTGTGAAACTGTCATTGATGGTCATATAAACCTGCATAGTTCACTAATATCCTTTAAGGAAGGAAATCAACCATCCTCACCCAGTTTGGCCTACAAGTGACTTCAGGCCCATAGCAACTTGGTCACCAGGTTCAAGGGTCAATTAAGGATGGGTAACAAACATTAGCTTTGAAGGTGAAACCCATGTCATACAAATGGCAGAGCAGACTTGAGGGGTCCACTCCTGCTCCTAGATTCATAAAAGATTTACGAGGATGTTGCCAGGGTTGGAGGGTTTGAGCTTTAGGGAGAGGCTGAACAGGCTGGGGCTGTTTTCCCTGGAGCATCGGAGGCTGAGGGGTGACGTTATAGAGGTTTATAAAATCATGAGGGGCATGGATAAGATAAATAGACAAAGTCTCTTCCCTGGGGTGGGTGTGTCCAGAACTGGAGAACCAGAACTGGTTTAGGGTAAGAGGGGAAAGATATAAAAGAGACCTAAGGAGCAACCTTTTCACGCAGAGGAAGCAATGGAGGCTGGTACAATTACAGCATTTAAAAGGCATCTGGATGGGTATATTAATAGAAAGAGTTTAGATGGTATATGGACCAAACGCTGGCAGATGGGACTAGATTAATTTAGGATATCTGGTTGGCATGGACAAGTTGGACTGAAGGGTCTGTTTCCATGCTGTACTGCTCTATGACTCTACGACTCTCTATCTCCTATGTTTGTATGAAAGATTGTAGCACCTTCCTGCTGTATGTCCAGCCACAACACCCAGCTGATTCAGCTCCAAGGCAGCTGGGGCGAGATGCACAAAAACATGAGTGCCCACAGGATACACAGAGTCTGCAGAGGAATCCAGACAGGTTATGTAAGTAGGCAAAGAGTCGATGGAATATAATGCAGGGAATTGTGAGGTTCTGTCCTTTGGTAGGAGCAGAGATGGGCAGGAGTGAGTTGGAGGGCAGCCTGGGAAGGTAAGAGTTTCGGATTCTGAGTGTTTCATAGAGCAATTACATAGAAGAATACAGCGCAGTACAGGCCCTTTGGCCCTCGATGTTGCGCCGATCCAAGCCCACCTAACCTATACTAACCCACTATCCTCCATATACCTATCCAATGCCCGCTTAAATGCCCATAAAGAGGGAAAGTCCACCACTGCTACTGGCAGGGCATTCCATGAACTTACGACACGCTGAGTGAAGAACCTACCCCTAACTTCAGTCCTATATCAACCCCCCTTAATATAAAGCTATGCCCCCTTGTAATACCCGACTCCATACGCGGGAAAATCCACCATTAGCACTTCCTTTCTCATTTTCCACTGGGTCTCCACATCATCAGCTTGCTTCCTCCTTCCCTTTGTACGTCCAAAGGATCAAAAAGAGCCCGATTTTCCAACATCTTTCAGTTCTGAAGAAGGGTCACTAGATTTGAAATATTAACTCTATTTCTCTCTCCCCAGACTTGCTGGGTTTCTCCAGCCCTCTCTGTGTTTGGTTCAGATTTCCAGCACTCTGACTGATTTTATTTTTATTGTGTGACATGCCATCTTGTCTTTGCCTGTGTCAGTTCAGGAGAAGTGGAAGCCAAGATGTTTACATAAGTCAATTTCTCATCTCTGGGTTAGGCCAGAGAGATCTCAATGTCAGATTTACACACAGATACACGAAGGAAGGCAATTTCACACAGTGCGGCACTCCCTCAGGACAGATCCTCCAACAGTGCCCCCTCCCTCAGTACTGACCCTCAGACAGTGCAGCACTCCCTCAGTACTGACCCCCACACAGTGCAGCACTCCCTCAGGACAGATCCTCCGACTGTGCAGCACTCCCTCAGGACAGATCCTCCAACAGTGCCCACTCCCTCAGTACTGACCCTCAGACAGTGCCCACTCCCTCAGTACTGACCCTCAGACAGTGCAGCACTCCCTCAGTACTGACCCTCACACAGTGCAGCACTCCCTCAGGACAGGTCCTCCAACAGTGCAGCACTCCCTCAGGACAGATCCTCCAACAGTGCGCCACGCCCTCAGTACTGACCCTCAGACAGTGCAGCACTCCCTCAGTACTGACCCTCCGACAGTGCAGCACTCCCTCAGTACTCATCCTCTGACAGTGCAGCACTCCCTCAGTACTGA
>NC_057711.1:1889224-1890978 GCF_004010195.1 Chiloscyllium plagiosum | reverse complement strand
GCACTCCCTCAGCACTGACCCTCTGACAGTGCGGCACTCCCTCAGCACTGACCCTCCGACAGTGCGGCACTCCCTCAGCACTGACCCTCTGACAGTGCGGCATTCCCTCAGCACTGACCTTAAAATTGCACATGAAGTGTTATCTTGCTATGAATAGAATTAACTGAAGTTTCCTTCCCATGTGTATATCGATTAATCCTGTGTCATCGCTCAGTAGCAGGTTGAGAACAGCCTTCTTCCTAGCTTGCTGCTGAACGTACTGTTTGGTGGAATACACTCGTTAGCTCATCTTCCCGATTCCCTTACAACTGCTTAACAACTGCTTTTGCGAACTCTCAACATTCCCCTCTGAGCTCCAAGCCTCCAGCGTCTCCATGCCAACAATGCTACACTGCTCCCTCCTTGAAGCCCGAGTGATGGCCATCATTAAACCTGCTCCTATTCCCTCCTGCAGTGATGCACATTCTCCAATGTACTGTTGTCTCCCACCTGTACACAGTGAGTTGCCTCACTTTGCAATTATTGCCCTCTCTGCATTCCAGCATAAGACCATAAGGCATAGGAGCAGAAATCAGGCCATTCAGCCCATCGAGTCTGCTCTGCCATTCAATCATGGCTGATAAGTTTCTCAACCCCATTCTCTCCCTTTCCCCAGTAACCCTTGACCCCCTTGATACTCAATGTCTTATCTATATCTGTCCTAAACATACCCAATGACCTGGGTCTCCACAGCCTTGTGTGGCAGTGAATTCTATACATTCATCACTCTCTGGATGAAGACATTTCTCCTTATCTTCATTCTAAAAGGTCTTCCCTTTACTCCAAGGCTGTGCCCTTGGGTCCTAGTCTCTCCTATCAGTGGAGACATCTTTCCAACATCCACTCTGTCCAGGCTGTTCTGAATTCTGTAAGTTTCAATTAGACCCTCCCTCATCCTTCTAAGTGCCATAGAGTATAGGTCGAGTATAGGTCCCCAAACATTCCTCGTATGCTAAGCTTTTCATTTCTGGGAACACTTTCATGAAGCATGCTGCCCACAATCCCACAGCTCACTTCCCCAATGTCTGTACCACAGCCATGACCCCAAGAACGTGCAACGCCTCCCTTCCCTGCTCCCCACTGAGATTCTCACCTCGGGACGGAATCTTCCTCTGCCGCTCAACAATGTCAGTATTTCAGAAAATATAACAAGGTGGTTGGCAGAAGTGAGATTCTCAACACAACGCAAAAGGTCTCTGGGTGTGGAGCTGTCTGGAGATAAACAGAATCCCATTCCTGCTCCACCATTCAAGCAGATCTGATGGGATTTGTTTGTTTGGTCAGGTGTGTCTCACGGATCACCCCTTCAGCCTGTGAGTCTATGAAGACAGTGTCTGCTCTGACCACTCCCTCATTCTGCCCATCCCCAATTGCCTCTCCCCTCCCTGCCCCTCCTCACCACCCCCTTATCACCGTGCGCGGCACGGTGGCACAGTGGTTAGCATTGCTGTCTCACAGCTCCAGAGACCCGGGTTCAATTCCCGCCTCAGGCGACTGTCTGTGTGGAGTTTGCACGTTCTCCCCGTGTCTGCGTGGGTTTCCTCCGGGTGCTCCGGTTTCCTCCCACAGTCCAAAGATGTGCAGGGTCAGGTGAATTGGCCATGCTAAATTGCCCGTAGTGTTAGGTAAGGGGTAAATGTAGGGGTATGGGTGGGTTACGCTTCGGCGGGTCGGTGTGGACTTGTTGGGCCGAAGGGCCTGTTTCCACACTGTAA
>NC_057711.1:1888257-1889164 GCF_004010195.1 Chiloscyllium plagiosum | reverse complement strand
CCCCCCCAGAGATACCCCTTATCTCAATCCACCCACTCAATCCTCCTCAGGATCTTACAGTTCCAATCAAAACACCCTCTGATTTACTTCCAGTGTTTCAGTCTGGGACCAGAACCCATACGGAGAGCTGAGACGATAGCTGTAGATCTCAAAATGTTCAGCTCTGGATAAAAGGCAACGTGGAGCACGAGTCTGCAACTTGTATGTGAGCTGCCGTTACTTATTCTGTATCAATAAATGAACCCCTGTACTAATCTTTGGTCTCAGTGGCCCACAGCAGCCACCAGCCCCTTGGCCTTTGCACAGATTCAATGGGAGCAGCGTTTTTACTTTTAGTAAGGGCAATAAATTCTGGCCAGCCAACCATGTCCCACAAAATGAATGTTAAATCATTCACAAGAAGTGGGTGTCGCTGGGTGGGCCCAGCATTGATAGCCAGTCCCTCGTTGCCCCTTGAGAAGGTGGGGGTGAGCTGCCTTCTTGACCCTTCTTTCCTGGAGGGAATTCCAGGATTCTGACCCCGGGACACTGAAGGAACGGTGATATATTTCCAAGTCAGGATGGTGAGGGGCTTGGAGGGGAACTTGCAGGGGGTGGTGTTCCCATGTACCTGCTGCCCTTGTCCTTCTAGATGGAAGTGGTGGTGGGTTTGGAAGGTGCTGCCTGAGGATCTTTGGTGAATTTCTGAAGCGCATCTTGTAGATGGTACACACTGCTGCTACTGAGCGTCGGTGGGGGAGGGAGGGGATGTTTGTGGATGTGGTGCCAATTAAGTGGAGGCTGCTTTGTCCTGAATGGTGTTGAGTTTCTTGAGTGTTGTTGGAGCTGCCCCCATCCAGGGCAAGTGGGGAGTATTCCATCACACTCCTGACTTGTGCCTTGTAGATGGTGGACAGGCTTTGGGGAG
>NC_057711.1:1860406-1888170 GCF_004010195.1 Chiloscyllium plagiosum | reverse complement strand
GTTCTAACTTTGAGCTTCCAACCTAGCTCCCTGAAAGCCTGTCTAACATCCTCGGCACTCCTCCTACCTATGTCGTTGGTGCCAATGTGGACCACGACTTCGGGCTGCTCCCCCTCCCCCTGCAGGACCCGGAAAACACGATCAGAGATGTCACGTACCCTTGCACCTGGGAGGCAACATACCAAACGTGAGTCTCTCTCGTTCCCACCAAACCGCCTATCTGTGCCCCGAACTTTCGAGTCCCCAATTACTACTGCTCTGCTCTTCTTCACCCTTCCCTTCTGAGTAACGGGGACAGGCTCCGTGCCAGAGACCTGAGCCCCGTTACTTACCCCTGGTAAGTCATCCCCCCCACAAGTATCCAAAACGGTATACTTGTTCTTGAGGGGAACGGCCGCAGGGGGTCCCTGCACTGGCTGCTTCCTCCCAGTCCCCCTCACTGTCACCCATCTATCTGCCATCTTTGGAGTTACTACTTCCCTATAACTCTGATCTATGACCCCCTCTGCCTCCCGAATGATCCGAAGTTCATCCAACTCCAGATCCAGTTCCCTAACACGGTCTTGGAGGAGCTGGAGATGGGTGCACTTCCTGCAAGTGTAATCGGCAGGGACGTCGATGGCATCCCTCACCTCATTCATGTTGCAGGAGGAACATTGCACTGCCTTCACTGCCATCCCTCTAAAGCTAACTTTTATTTAAAAAAACTGGGTCTAAAGAATACAACAAGCAAAATTCAGCACTGAGAGTGAACTGAAAAGTGACATCATATGAAGCCTGTGATTTGATCGACTAATAGGGAATCTGCTAAATTTGAATCTGTGTTAAAATTGAGTCGGTGTTCAATTGAACCTTTGCTAAATTATTGGTTAGAAGTTGCATTCAGATTGGGATAATAAGCAGTATATAAAAACAGTTAAATAACTTCTAAAACAAATTCAATACTATTAAATAAAATAAGGATGGTGCTTCAGGTGATGTGTGATATGCTGCATGATGTTGGAATTGGTGGACCCCATTGTGGTTCCCAGAGACCATGTCTGTGTTAAATTTTGGTTGCTCGAGGAATTCTGGCTCAGAGTCGATGAGCTGGAGTCTGAGCTTCAGTTGCAGCGACACATCAGGGACGGGGAGAATTATTTAGACACTGTGTTTCAGTAGACAATCATACCTCTTAGACTAACGAACTGGAATTCAGCCAATGGTCAGAGACTGGAGGGTGTGGCTGTGAGTGAAGGATCCAGGAATTGGAGTTGCAGGAGCCTCAGCCTCTGTCCTTCTCCAACAGGTTCAAGAGTTTTCCTTCTTATGTGGACGGGAATGGGGACTGCAGGGAGGATGAGCCAACTGACAGCAGCACTGTGTACAGAGAGCCATTCAACTTGGGGGACCAGAAGAGAAATGTTGTTGTAATTGGGGATAGTATAGTTAGAAGCATAGACACTTTTCTCTGTGACCAGCATCGAGAGTCCCAAAGGTGTTGCTTGCCTAGTGCTCGGGTTCAGGATCTCTCATCTGGGCTGCAGAGGGACCTGGAGTGGGAGGGAAAAAGACCCAGTGGTCGTGGCCCACATAGGTACCAATGACATTGATAAAACCAGGCCGAGGTTCTGCTGAGGGGATATGAACAGCCAGGAGCTAAATTAGAAAGCAGAATCAAAAAGATAATAATCTCTGGGTTATTAACTGAGCCACGAGCTAATTGGCACAGGGTCAATAAGATTAAGCAGATAAATGCATGATTTATAGTTTTGTGTGGGAGAAATGGTTTTGAATTCATGGGACATTGGCATCAGTACTGGGTAAGAAGAGACCTGTTCTGATGGAATGGTCTTCACTTGAACTGTGCTGGGACCAGAGTGCTAGTGAATCACATAGCTAGGGCTGTAGATAGGGCTTTAAACTAAATGGGGTGGGGGAGGGTTCAGTTGTAGGGGAAATTAGAAAACCCAGATTAAAGGATAAGGTAACAGAGCAGGTTAGCGATGTGATGGATGGTTACCAGACAATAAAGGAGGGACAGAACAGAATGTCTTTATGCACCAAGGGACTATAAAAGAGTAGGGCAATTTACTACTGGAACAAATTTATGAGCTTTGTATCTAAATGCATGAAACATTTGAAAAAAGATTAATGAGATAATGATGCAAATAGAAATAAAAGGTTACAATTTGGTAGTGATTACTGAGACATGGTGACAAGGAGACCAGTCTGGGAATTGAATATCTCGGGGTACTCAGCATTTGGAAAGATAGGCTGAAAGGAAAAGGAGGTGGTGTGGCTTTACTGGTGAAGGAAGAATGCAGTAATAAGAAATGACATAAGCACGGGAGATCAAGATGTGGAATCAGTCTGGGGTAGAAATGTGAACTAGCAAAGGGAAGTTATACTTGGTAGGAGTAATCTATATGTCTGGAGGACTGCAGATGCTGGAGATCAGAGCTGAAAATGTGTTGCTGGAAAAGCGCAGCAGGTCAGGCAGCATCCAGGGAACAGGAGAATCGACGTTTCGGGCATAAGCCCTTCAAACGTCGATTAATCTATATGTCCCCAAACAATAGTTCTACAGTGGGGCACAGTATAAACCAGGAAATATTACAGGCTTGCGAGAAAGGTACGGCAATAATCATGGGTGATTTTAACATGCACATAGATTGGAAGGATCAAATTGGTAAGGGTAGTCTGGAGGCAGAGTTCATTGAATGTATTAGAGATTGTTCCTTGGAGCAGTACATTGTGGAACCAACCAGAGAGCAGGGTCCTCTGGATTTGGTATTGTATAATGAGGACAGATTAATTGATGACATCATAGTTAAGGATCCTTGAGGGAATAATGACCATAGTATGATTGGATTCAAAATTCAGTTTGGGGGTGAGAAAGTGGAGTCCCATAATAGTGTTCTTGAATTAAACAAAGGAAATTATATAGGCATGAGGACAGATTAGAGATGAAAAATGTGTTGCTGGAAAAGCGCAGCAGGTCAGGCAGCATCAAAGGAGCAGGATAATTCACGTTTTGGGCATAAGCCCTTCTTCAGGAATGAGGAGGGTGTGCACGCCCCTCCACCAAGTCCCTCCTCCCTACCTTTTATGCCCGAAACGTGAATTCTTCTGTTCCTTTGATGCTGCCTGACCTGCTGCGTTTTTCCAGCAACACATTTTTCAGCCCTGATCTCCAGCATCTGCAGTCCTCACTTTCTCCATGAGGATAGATTAGCCTGAGTAGATTGGACAGGAAGGCTAAATGGTAAGACAGTGGATGAGCAAATGTTTAAGGAGCTACTCAATTCCTCACAGTTAAAATATGTCCCAGTGAGGAAGAAAGATGATAAGGAGGGTAAAAACGATCCATGGCTAAACAAGGAGGTCAAGGACAATATAAGGTCAAAAACTAAAGTATACCATATTGCAAGGGCCAATGGCAGGCTGGAAAATTGGGAAACTTCCAAACATAAACAAAGGGATACTAATAAATTAATTTTAAAAACCGAAGATAAATTACAAAATTAAACTAACACAAAATATCAAAAAGGATAGCAAAAGCTTCTATATGTATGTAAAAGGAAAAAGAGTTGCTAATGGAAGATAAAAGCAGAGAGTTAATAGTGGGGAACACTGAGATGGCAGAGATGCTGAATCAGTTCTTTGCCTCAGTTTTCATGATGGAGAGCAATAGAAAGGGTAGAACTTAGAAATATCAACATTGACAGGAAAAGGTATTCAGCAAACTATTAGGATTGAGGGTAGACAAGTCCCTTGTCCTGAAGGTGTACATCCTGGGGTATTAAAGGAACTGGCAGTGGAGATAGTGGATCCATTGGTTACCATATTACAAAATTCCCTGGACATGGCAAGAGTTCCAGTGAGCTGGAAAATTGCTAATATAATGACCTCATTCAAAATGGGACGGAGGCAATATAACATCTGTTGTTGGGAACATTTTAGAATCAATTATCAAGGAAGCAATATCAGGATATTTGGAAAGTCAAAACACTATTCATCAGAGTCAGTGTGGTTTTATGAACGGCAAATCATGTTTGACTCATTTGCTTGAGTTCTTCAAAGATGTAACAAGCAAAGTGGATAATGGGGACCCTGTAGATATAAATTTATCTGGATCTTGGGAGGCATTTGATAAGGTGACCCACAAAAGGTTAATTCACAAGGTTGGATTGTATAGGATTAGGGGTAATTTATCAGCTTGGATAGGTGACTGGCTAATGGACAGAAGACAGAGAGCTGAGATAAATGTTTTCTTTCTGGATGGATGGCAAGAAGTAACTAGTGGGTTACCACAGGCTTCGGTCTTTATTTCAAAGGGAATGAAGTATAAAAGTAGGGAGGTCTTTCTCAAACTATACAAGGTACTATCAAACCACAACAAAAAATAGAAATTGCTGGAGAAACTCTGCAGGACTAGCAAGACCTGTAGAGAGAAAGCAGAATTAATGTTTCGAGTCCAGTGACCCTTCTTCAGAATGGGTGCTTCTATTTTTCTGCAAACTGGAATGCACAAACATGGAAAATCTAACCCCTGCTTGGAGGGATTTTTGTTCCTTACATGTCATCATTTGGTGCAACATCATCATAGAGTTCCTGGTCTTCGACTGGTTGCTTCATGGTGGGCCTGGTCGCTGTTTTCTTCCTTATTTCATCATAGTTGATATCCACACATGTTACCTTAATGTACCCATCTGAAAAAAAGGAAACAAAAGGTAAATGTTTCACAGGAATTGTAGGGCTGTAAAGATCCAGTGTGTTGCAGCACCAATTAATCAGGATAGTGTGGCAGAGATTTCATTCTTCAATGATGACGAGTTCCAGATGCCACAAAGAATGCAGGGATATTCCTACATGATAGTCCAATTATATATTGCAACAGAGTACACACTAGTTTGATGAAGATCAATTAATTGTAAATTAAGCTTTGTTTAAATTTAAGCCAGCTTGTTGACTCTGATTGGTCAAGACATTGTCCAGAGGAATGAACCAGAGAATGGTCATTGCCCAGTCTGTACAGTTGAAATAGACCAGGTACACAGTGTGGCTCACTTGTATATACTAGAAGGGACATAAAAGCAAAACACAGGCCCCTGTTTGTTGCAGACTGAAAGAACATGTGCACACGCTGTGCCAATTTCAATTTTCCTTGATAAATGTTAACCTATCTGGTATAAATTTAAACTACATTTGTCAATCAACTGTCAGTCATCATATACATAGCATCCTCTCCCAAACAGCAACGTGATACGATCCAGATAATCTGCATTGGTCATTTTGTCTATTTTCAAAATATTGTCTCAGAATTTATCTGAGGGAGCAGACAATGTTTTGATATTTGGGTTTGGCTTAATTTCTCATCTGAAAGATGACTTCTCTGACTGTGAGGACAGGTGTTACTCTGGATTATGCACGTAAGTCTCTTGAGCGGGATTCAACCTGGCTCTCTTGTTAACTAATATTATTAATGGTTTTCTCTCTGATCTTACTGTTACACTCTCCTCAAATCTGTTGTCATCACTCTCCTCCTCAAACCTTCACTCCCTCTATCTTTGCATATCACTAAAATCATCGATACCTCTATCCATAAAAACATTGCACATACTTTCTCAGATCATCTGATGTTGAACCTATCATTCCTGCCTTCGAAGCCACTAGACTTGACTAGTCCAATGCACTCCTGTCTGATCTCCCATATTCTACCCTTCTTCATAAACTTCAGGTTATCAACAACTCAGATCCCCATATCTGATCATGCACCAAGTCATGCTCATCCATCATATCTGTGCTCAATCATTTACACTGACTCCCAGATTAACAATACCTTGATTTTAAAATTCTTATGCATGTTTTCAACTCACTGCAAGGTCATAGAAATATAGATTATCAGAAGACGAAAGGCTATTTAGCCTTTTGAGCCTTCTCTACCATTCAAACGATCACAGCTGATCATCCAACACAGTGGAGAAAGTGAGGTCTGCAGATGCTGGAAATCAAAGTTGAAACTTTATTGCTGGAACAGCACAGCAGGTCAGGCAGCATCCAGGGAACAGGAGATTCGACGTTTCGGGCACCAGGCCCTTCTTCAGGAATCAACATCCAACACAGTACCCTGTTTATGCTTTGTCCTCACATCTTTTGATCCCTTTCAAATTTAAAAAAAAGAAATCAAAGGTCTCATTGCTTTAACTTGGTCCTTAAAACCTTTTGACCACCCATCTTATCATCCCCTTAAAAGAAAAACAATACCCTGGACATGCTGGAGATCTGAAATAAATATAGAGAATGCTAGAGAGACTCAGCAGGTCTGGCAGGAAGTGTGGAGAGAGGTGGAGTTAATGCTTTGAGTCTGGTGTAACTCTCCTTCCAATCAAAAGAAGAGTCATACTGTGACACTTTATTATTTAATGGCAGTGTATAAATACAAATTATGCTTGTAGTTTCAGCTCAAGGGGTGAGAGTGCTCTAAACCTAGCATCCTAGTTGCTGGACATCTGAAACAACCTCAGGACTGACTGGAATATCAGCCTAGATCCATGCACTCAAATGGGAATCAAATCTATGTCAATCGGACCTAGAAGCAAGAGCAAATGGCACAGATGCCGAACGATCAGATGTGCAGTGAACGTTCCTGCTGGTCTTTCCTTGAAAAGCAGATTTTCATGATTTCCAACTGTAGAAGTTGTCATTACCAGGAGACCATGGATCGATTAGACTGGCATCTCCTTACTTGAAGAAGCTGAATGGACCTGAGGGCAGTGAGAAGGCCTAATGCACACCACCAAAGTAGGCAGCACCTTGTTAACATAATCCCCAGGAACCTGGAGGAAATGTCTTTGGCAGCAGAGCCCTTGTGGCTGGGCCTCCCAGCTTCATTACCACACTTACCCCATCCTGGGACAGAATACCATCCTGAGGCCCTGACACTCAAACAGAGCCAAGCCCCCTCTATTACTAAATTCATCATGGGATCCCCGGAGAAAGGTAAACGCTGTAGGGAGTAAGGGTGGGGTAAACAATCAGGAGGGGAATCGCAAATATAACTGATCTGGACATTATCATATTGCTGTTCCTAGGAGTTTCTTGTCTGCACATCAGTTGCTGTATTGTGTAGGAACATAGAAATAGGAGCATTTGTAGGCCATTCAGCCCCTCAAACCTGCTCCAGCATTCAACTGGATCATGGCTATTCCCCTACCTCAACGTTACTTTCCCACACAGCCCTTCAGATCTTTAATATCCGGAAAAGATCTCCAACATTAAAATAGTGAATCAATCTCTAAAATTAATTGCTTTGGTTTCAGACATGCTGAGATCCATAAACAGCACAAGACAGTATGATAGATATGGAGTGCATGTACTTTCTCATTAATTGAAAAATATCTGTAGGACCCATAACTAACAGCAGGGGGCACTGACGGTCCACTGTCTTTCTGGTTAGCCTCCCATCTCACACCCTCAGAAAGATTAAGCTTGTCCAAAAAACTCAGTTGTCCATGTCTTGACCCCCACCAAATCCAGTTCACTCATCACCCTCTGTTCGACTCATTGACTTACACTGACCCCAGCTCAAGCAACATGTTGATTTTAAAATGCTTGTCCTTGACTTTCAATCCCCTTGTGGAGCTTGAGCCTCCCTAGCTCTCGATGTGGTCTCTTGCACCACGTTATCTCTGTGCCTTGAATTCCAGCTTCTTGAGTATCCATCCTTTTTAATTGCTCTACTGTTGGTGAAGTACAATGCTAGGTTTCTCTCCCCACATTTGTCCATCCCTCTAACCTCACTTCCCTCCTTCTGGTGCCTCTTGAGAAGCTTATCACTTTGATCACACTTGCCTGCAGCTCAGTGTCAAATCTTTACTTGATTTCACTTCTCTGAGGGTTGTTATCTAAGTGAAAGTTGCTTCAGTATCACTGTACTTACAGGAGCCATCCAATGTCCTGGCTAGCCATTTGCCTTCAGGATTGTCGGTGATGCGAATAATCTCCAGACAGTCGCCCTGTTTACATGATAGCTCGTTCTTTCCACCTCTGTAGTCCATTGTCACCTTCACGGTCTGAATGATCTCAATTGGTCCCGAGAGCTAAACAGGAGAAAAGAATCCCTTTAGGCACCTAGCCACAGCAACAGATTCTCACCACGCAAGATGAGGCCAGTGGAAGAGGAGTGGCTGAAGGAAATGACTGAGATGGACTTTTCAGGGACATCACGCACAATGATGCAAATTGTCCAATCCAAACTAATCTTCCCACGGCCATCAGCTACAACAGAGTAACAGAGTACACGGCCTCTCTGCAGAGACCCAATGATGATTAATGAAATAAACTTCACAGCAATATTCACTTTTTATTATTGGATGTTTTTAATCCATTCATGCAATTCGGGCATCGCTGGCTGGCCTGCATCTATTACCTGTCCCTAACTGTCCCTTAAGAAGATGTGATGAACTGCCTGTTGAACTGCTGTAGCCTGTCAGATATAGGGACATCCACAGTTCTGTTAAGGAAGTAGCCCCAGATTTTGGGAGGCAATGCCTCATGGTATTGTCAATGGGCTCTTCATCCAGAGGTACAAGCTAATGCTCTCGGGGGCATGAGTTTGAATTCCACCATGGCAGAGGGTGATAACTGAATTCAATAAAAAGTTGCACCTTTAAGAAGTTGCACAGACTGGCAAACCAGACATCAGAAGATGATAAGTTGTTGGAGGCGATTCTGAGAGGCAGGATCTACACACGTTTGGAAAGACAAGGACTGGTTAGGGATAGTCAATACGGCTTTGTGCATTGGAAATAGTGTCTCACATACTTGATTGTATTTTTTGAAGAGATGACCAAGAAAATAGATGAAGGCAGAGTAGTAGATGATGTTTATGTGAACTTTACATGAGCCTTTGAGAAGGTTCTGCATTGTACAATGTTTTGGAAGAGTAGATCACATGGGATCCAGGGTGAGCTAGCCAGTTGGATACCAAACAGTAAGAGACAGAGGCTGGTGGTAGAGGGTTGTTGCTCAGACTGAAGGCATGTGACCAGCAGTGTGCCGCAAGGATTGGTCCACTGTTGTTCATTATTTATATAAATGATTCGGCTGAGAAAATAGGAGGCATGGGTGGAAGTTTGTGGATGACACCAAAATTGGTGATGTAGCGCTGAGTGAAGAAGGTTATCTAAGAGTACGATGGGATCTTGACCAACTGGGCCAGTGGGCCTGGAATGGCAAATGAAGTTTAATTCAGATAAATGTGAGGTGTCGCATTTTGGTAAGACAAATCAGGGCAGGGGTTACACACTTAATGATGGGGCTTTTGGGAGCATTGGCAACCTGGGGATGCAGGTATGCAATTCCTTGAAAGTGATGTCACAGGTGGACGGGTGGTAAAGAAGACATTTAGCATGCATTCCCTCATTGGTCAAAGCATTGAGTACAGGAGTTGGGATGTCATGTTACGGCTGAATGCCACATTTAAAGTATTGCGTGCAATTCTGGATGCCCTGCTATAGGAAGGATATTATTAAAGGTGCAAAAAAGCTGTATAAGGATGCTACCAAGACAGGAAGGTTTGAATTATAATGTGAGGTGGATAGGTTGTGACTTTTTCTCCCCCTGGAGTGTCAGAGGCTGAGGGTTTCTTTGACTCATTTATGGGACTTGGGCGTCGCTGGCTGGTCAGCTTTGGAAGCCCATCCCTAGTTGCCCCTTGAGAAGGTGAGGGTGAGCTGCCTTCTTGAATCGCTGTAGTCCACTTGCTGTGGGTTGACCCACAATGCCAAAAGGGAGGGAATTCCACAATTTTGACCCAACGACTGTGAAGGAATGACAGTATATTTCCAAGTCAGAGTGGTGAGTGGTTTGGAGGGGAACTTGCAGGGGGTGGTATTCCCATGTACCTGCTGCCCTTGCCCTTTGAGATGGAAGTGGTCATGGGTTTGGAAGGTGCTGACTGAGGATCTTTGATGAATTTCTGCAGTGCATCTAGGGGATAGTACACACTGCTGCGACTGAGCGTCGGTGGTGTTTGTGGGTGTGGTGCCAATCAAGTGGACTGCTTTGTCCTGGATGGTGTCAGGTGCATTGAGCGTTGTTGGAGCAGCACCCATCCAGGGAAAGTAGGGAGTATTCCATCACACTCCTGACTTGTGCTTTGTGGACAGGATTTGGGGAGTCAGGAGATAAGGCACGTAATGTGAAAGGGCTGATTTAGGAATGTAGTGATTGCTGTTTTCAGTTAGCAAGTGGCCAATCCATGAAACAGTCTGCCCAGGTATAGTATTGCTTCATGCAAACACACTTCTTTCAGCAAATCATTCTGGGATATTGTCCATGAGTCATAATGAATGAAGATAGCTTTGAAAGTACAGAGGAATTTGGCTATGAGCTCCTAACACAAGGTGTTTTTCTTACTTCATGTTGTAGCTAACTGTTTAGGATTGGTTGCTAAGGATTAGGCAACAACTCCTTCGCTGTTGCAACATTTGCATGGAATACAGGAGAAGGAGACTGACCTCGATCGTTTTACAGGTTTCAGTTTCTATGTTTGAAACTACGAAGAGTGACTCTGACAGAGGTGGTGGGATATGCAGCTCAGATATCCAGGACTTTCATTTATCTGTGAAACTCATCCCCAGGGCACAATTATTCACTGGCCATGCACAATCAACCCTTGTTTTATTGAAGTGTTTATAAAAAAAAACACAAACACATTTCTAACATCAAGTGACGATGCACATGCAGAGTTGAGTTGGCTGACTAATCCCACTGCTTGAATAAGTCCTCATTGCTGCTCTGACAGCATTAAATATACAATTCGATAAAGGAAGTAGAACAGTGCTTCCTGTAAATGATTGTGCTCTGCCCAGAATCTCTTTTTAAACAAAGAAATTCCAAGATGTTCACGTAAATGTCACTATTGTTGCTAGAATGTCATAAAATGAGAGGCACACTCTCAGAATAAGTAGCAGGACCTTTAGAACCAAGAGGGTGGTTGGAGTGATTGGAACCAGGTGGATCTCATTGACTATGAGGTCACCTGACTGGGGAAATCCCTGGCTGACTAATATAACCCGGAGATCACCTACATGTACAGGATATGGGTGTTGGGGAGAAATAAGCACTACCACTGTTTGATAGCAGTGTGGGGATTTACAAAATAATACAACCGGGAGACTTCGTACTGCCTCAGTTCAGGAAAAAAAATACAGCCAAGAGATTTAGAATTTCCTCAGTTCAGGGATTGACTCTAAGCTGGCTGGCCACTTGGCAGTGTACTGCTGATGGTTTTGTTTTTGGGGATCTGACTCGAGTTGCCTAATCTACACAGCCAGTTTGTTTATGGGTATTCCTTTTGGGGGACTGGTTTTTGAACTGGCTGATGTTCACAGTCAGTTACACAGCCTGTCTGTTACTCTTTCTTCTTTTATTTTGAGAAAGGACTGTGCTGATTTTGTGGCAGGGCTTAGCCCTTGAACTCTGGTTTTTAGTGTCTGCACTTTCATTTTTGCACATTTTCACTTTTTGATGTTTTGAACTGAGCCTGTGAGTCAACTGCACCTTTCCTGGTGAACTGTTCCTCTGTGAGTAGGCCTGGGCCTCTGTGAATGGGTCAGGTTTCTGTAGAGACTGAACACCTTTGTGTGTGCATTTGCTGCCTTCGGGAGTGGACTCTGCCTTTGGCTGTTGACCCCAGTTTTGGTAATAGATTCTGCTTTTTTTGCTGGTTAGTTTTATCATCTGCACTATCTTGTGTGTCCCTGGGTCTGGCAGGCTTTACTGTGAGCTGGAAGGCTCATTGATCATCCCAAAAGCTGTCACCCTGTGAGCCGGAGGGTGGGTAGGCCGTCCTGTGAACCAGAAGTTGGGTAGGCCACCCCGGTGCCAGTCGTTCTGAGAGCTGGAAGGCGGATAGGCCATTCTGAATGCTGTCATCCCGAGGAAAGAGCAGGATGGGCTGTCCTAGAGGTGGCCGGAAGGTGTGACAAGGCAGACCAAGAGCCAGACAGTGCATAGGGGCAGGCCGAGGGCTGGAAGGTATATGGGCTGCCCTGTGGGCTGTTATCCCAGGGAGGGGGATGGGCTGTCCCAGAGATGGCCAGAAGGTGTGTCAGGGCAGTCCAGGGGCTGGATGGTGTGTCAGGGTATGGGGGCGCTGGACAGTGCATCGGAGCAGACTGAGAGCTGGAAGGTGGGTAGGCTGTCCTCAGCACTGTCACCCCGGGCAGGTACCGGGCCGGGCTGTCCTTGAAGTGGCCAGAAGACACGGAAGGGCGGTTAGGGAAGCCGGAAGATGGGTAGGCCATCCTGATCCTCATTGTCCCGGGGTGAGAGCGGGACGGACTATCCTTGAGGTGGCTGGAAAGTGTGTCCGGGGCAGACCAAGAACTGGAAGGCAGGCAGGCTGTCCTCAGCGCTGCCACCCCAGGAAGGTACCGGAGCGGCCTACCTTGTGGCTAGGAGGTGGGTGGGGTGGGTGCTTTGCTGGGTTACCAGGGGTGTCTGTGATGTATGCACTGTTTTATTGTTCTGTTTATTGGACTGTTTGTATGTGATTGTGTTCACTGTTTCCTTTTTGTTAAGATAAGGTGGGATTTGAGGCTCGTCCTCATTTCCCTGCGATCTGGTTGTACGGTGGGCTTTGGGATTTGGCCTTTTCCCTGTAAATTGCTGTTTACTTTAAACAGCTGCTTATTGTTCATTGCTAACTGTTTGTTTGTATTCAGTACAGTTTCTAAAAAAAATTTAACCAGGAGATCTCCTATACGCACACGGCATGGGTGCTTGGGAACCAGGAGATCGAGAATCTCCTTAGTTCCTGTGAAAAGAAATATAACCAGGAGGTTTAGAATCTCCTCAGTTCAGGAAAAATAATATAACCTGGGGATTTAGAATGTCATCAGTTCAGGGACTGACTCCAAGCTAGCTGGGTATAGTCAGTGTGCTGTACAGGAGGAAATAAAGGGTACTTGGTGATGGGACACTGGCCTCTTTGCAGTTATTGCTGTGAGTGTGGAGTCACGTGTAGGCCAGACCAGGTATGGGTGGCAGATTTCCTTCCCTCAAGGGCATTAGTGAATCTGATAGGTTTTTATAACAACAGAATCATGGTTATCATTCAACTCCATTTGCCGTGGTGAGTTTTAAACTCAAGTCCCCAGAAAATGACTGGTCTCTGGATTAGTAGTGTCACGTTAATGCCACTAGGCCACTGGTATTTCTTCACAATGCTGTGGAATTCTATGGGCTACCATCCTGTGTCTTTTGCACATCATAGCTGAATGATCCACAAAAGCCCAGCCATCAGCAACACGGTACTGTGCTGGGCTGAATGAGGTGAGAGTGGGACTTCTGTTCTTCTGCTCTTGAGAGCTCCTGATCTAATGGATCATCCAGCAGTTCTGGCAATCCCAGCTGAACCAGAACACCGTAAAGGGCACTTTCAGGGTGGCCACTTAGACCCACACAAAGACCATAACCAGAAAATCAGCAATGTTAGGGTGGGGAGAGATGTGGGCAGCCTATGGAGAGGAGCAAGGAAGGAGGGGTGGCAGGTTTTGGAGGCTCAGTGAGGAGGAACAAAGGGGAGGTGACAGCAAAAGGTAAATGCTGTCCAAGTGCAAGAGCATCCCCTGCATACTGTACCCCCCGGCCTTTACAAAAATGTTTCCTCACACCCACCTGTCTGTCCAGGTCAATGTTTTATGTCATGGAGAGTGTCAAATACAGGTCAATTGACTATAAAATCATAAGACAGAGGAGAAGAAATAGGCCATTCAGCCCACTGAGTCTGTCCTTCCAATTCAGTGGGATCGTGGCTGATCTGATTATCCTCAACCCCACTTTCCTGCCTTTTCCCCTATAACCCTCGATCCCCTTCCTGATTAAAAAATCTGTCTGTCTCAGCCTTGAATATCCAGAATGACCCAGCCTCGGCAGCCCCCTGTGGGAAAGTATCCCACAGATTCACTCCCCTCGGAGGGAAAACATTCCTCCTCATCTGTCTTCAATTATTCTGAGATGATACCCTCTGGTCCTAAAGAAATAGCCTCTCTGCATCTGACCAGACTTGGTAACAAACTCAATTGCCCATTAATTAATTATTGAAAATGTTGAGGGGGCTGCCAATTTCAGTGCCCACCCTGCCACAGTGACTGGGTCAGGGAGTACCCTTGCATGTTAGGTGCCCTCCCCTCTACCAAAAACATGCCCATGGAGGTGATGGAGCCCAGTTCTATAGTTCTAGTATTGATTGAATGGCCTGTACAGAGAAGAGCATGAATTAGGCAGTGGATCATTGAGTCACAGAATCATACAACATAGAGACAAAGCCTTCAGCCCTCCATGTCTATGCTGACTAACAAGCACCAAACTACACTAATCCCATTGACCTGCACTCAGTCCATAGCCTACTGTGCCCTGGCATTTTAACTGCTCATCCTGCTGCTTCTTAAATGTTAAGAGAGTTACCTGCCTCCACCACCCTCTCAGACAGCACGTTCCATATTTCTACCACCCTCTGGGTGAAAGAGATTCTCTTGAGATCTCCTCTAAACCACTTACTTGTCATCTTAAACTTATGCCCTCTGCTCTTAGACACATTTGCCATGGGGAGGAGATTCTCATGATCTAATCTGTCTATGTCTTTCATGATTTTGTATACCTCAATCAGATCCTCCCTCCTCAGCCTCCTGTGCTCCAGGGAAAACAAACCCAGCCTATCCAGCCTCTCCTTATATCTGAGAGTTTCCATCCCAGGCAGCATCCTGGTGAATCTCCTCTGCACCCTCTCCAGTGCCATCACAGCCCTCTGATTGTGTGGTCACCAGAACTGCACATAGAATTCCATCTGTGGACTAAGGTTGTAACAAGACTTTCTTGCTCCTATATACTACTTCCTGGCCAATGAAGGCAAGCATCCCATACGCCTTCATCCCCACGCTGTCTACCTGCGCTGACACCTTCCAGGATCGATGAGCTTTTACACCATGGTCCCTTTGTTGCTCTGTACTCCCGAGGGACTTACCATTTGTTGTGCATCTCTTATCCTCATTAGACGTCACCTTGCACCTTTCAGGATTAAATTCTACCTGCTGCTGCTCTGCCCAATTTACCAGCTGATCAATATCAGAGGATAGCCCGAGACCACCTTCCTCACTATCAATGCCACCAATTTCCATGTCAGCTGCAAACTTATCAATTATGCCTCCTGTATTCACACACCAGTCATTAGTGTAAATAACAAACAAAAGCAACCCAGCACTAATCCCTGGGTACATCACTGCTCACAGGTTCCCTTTTACAAAGAAAGCACCCTCCCCCATCACACTGTGCCTCTTGTTTGGATCCAGGTTTGGATCCAGTTTGCCAACTTGTTGTGGATCCCATGGGCTCTTCCCTTTTGGACCAGCCTTCCATGTGGGACCTTGTCAAAGGCTTTACTCAAGTCCATGTAAACCACATCAACTGCACTATCCTCATCAATGTACGTAATCATTTTTTTTACAAAATCTCAATTAAATTAATCAGTCAGGATATCCCTATAAAAAATCCTTGCTACCTATCTCTGATCAGTCCCCTGTATTTCCAAGTGTTGATAAATCCTGTCCTTTAGAACTTTTTCCAAAACTTTGCTATGTATCAGTTCGCTTTTAATACTCATGAGTTCATCAGATGATATTCACAAAGAATGAGGCTCATACCTTGAACTTTTTCCTCATTTCCTGCTCTCTCTTCTCTTTCTCTTTCTGCTCCTTTCTCTCTTGCTCTTGTCGTCGTTTCTCTTCTTTCTCTCTTTTCTTCTCTTGCTCCTTCAGTTCCTTCAGTGATCTGTATGTACAGAGAATGGAAAGGAAGCGGAAATGAATCTTGTAGCATATCCTCTGAGCTCAAGGGGTTCAAGAGAATTAATCCAAGAAAGAATCAGGGGCAGGAATTGGACCACGAGCCAAGGATCGGGGACCTGGTGACTGATGCCTTTGATAATTCTTGTCTCAAAGGCACAGGCTTTGCACTGTTGTCCAGGTGAGGAGAGATGGATAACCACTTTTCTTCAGGATGACAGAGTTTAAAGCCTAAGGCTAGGTGTGTGCTGGATTTGGGCTCTGAACACTGCAACATCAAATATTACCCCATCATGAGACACAAGTGTGTTTATAATAATATCCTTCAGTGTTAGGCCTAAGCAAGCAGTTCCATCAAAGAAATCCAGTGGTGAATTCAAAAGCAACGCTTTCACCCAAAGACTGGGACTCTCTCCCTCAGGGAGCAGTAGGAGCGTATGGTGTAGATTTGATTAAGGTGAAGCTAGACAACAGATGAGGTGAAAGGGAATAGAGGTTTGCGATGGTTGACTCGCATGAAAAGATAGGAGGAGGCTGCAGGAGGGCAGAAACACTGTCACAGATGGAGCTGATTGGTCGGTTCCTGTGCCATATAGAATTCCAAGCAAACCTACCATTCTATGATAGACCATTCTCTCCAAAGGTAAAATAATGGGATATACAACACTAGTCTCAGTGAAAGTAATCGGTAAGCAAGTAGATTTTTGTATAAATCGGAGTGTTACACTCATATCCTTTAGGGAAGGGGAAATATCCACTGGGTATATTCCCCTTACCTGATGTTCCCTTTGGCCTTTCCCTGTTTTTGGACCTCATTCTTCCCTCTTTCCTTCTATTTTACTTCTCCCTTTCCCTCTGATCTCCCCTCACCCTGTACCTCTCTCTGATTTTTGTCAATGAGGGCAGTATTTTAACACGTTGCTGTGCCTGATCTTTATAATACTGATCCCCTAGTCCAACTGCCAGAAACTCAGATATCACCACAGCAACGAGTTAAATAGAATTTGTTAACATCAGAAGGTGAGTGCTTTAAACCACCACATTGGTGTAAAGACTCAAACTGCTTTGCTCCTGTTCTCAGGTTAAGGGGCTGGACATCCCAAACTAGTCTGAGCCTGTACTCCAGTCCCTGGGAATTACTCAAACATGCTCTCAGGGTAATAAGGCATGTTCAATAAAATGTGTGCCTACATTCCAAAAGCAAATAAAACACAAAACAGTTCAAAAAACTAAATTGTACCTGTAATTGTCCAGATCTTCATACATTTCTCCATCTGAATCATCTTTCTGAAATTAAAAATATGCAGAGATTAGCGTGTATTCACTTGCCTGCCCTGACAGAAACGAAGACTTGTGTATACATTTGCACACACACACACACGCACATGCTCTCTCTCACACGCACATGCTCTCTCTCACACGCACATGCTCTCTCTCACACGCACATGCTCTCTCACACATGCACACACTCTCATACATGCACGCGCACACACTCTCGCACACGCTCTCTCATACACACACATGCTCTCTCTCACACGCACATGCTCTCATACATGCACGCGCACACACTCTCACACATGCACACGCACACTCTCTCACACTTGCTCACACACATGCAGACACTCTCTCACACACGCATACGCACACACTCTCTCACACACGCACACACTCTCATGCACACGCTCTCACACATGCACTCGCACAAGCACACACTCACACATGCACTCGCACACGCACACTCTCACACATGCACACGCACACTCTCACACATGCACACGCATATGCTCTCTCACACATGCACTTTCACACGCACACTCTCACATGCACACGGACACACTCTCACACATGCACATACTTTCTCACACATGCACTCTCTCACACATGCACATGCTCTCTCACACATGCACTCGCACACGCATTCTCTCACACATGCACACACTCTCACTCTCACACATGTACACGCACACTCACTCTCTCTCCCTCTCTCCCCAGACAGACGGACTCACTTGACACACACACACTCAAAAACACACACATTCGTACAGTCACAAGCATTCACTCCACATATGTATGCACACATAATCCACACACACACGTGAACACATGTGAGTGATTGAGTGTCAGAAGTGGTATGCAGAAAAATAGGAGGGGATAGAACCAGTTCAGGCACAATGGGCTAAATCTGTGATTCTGGGTGTAGATGCCAGGATTCTTGATCCCATTATTGTGGTATCCAATTCCTCTGAGTGCCTTTACGTTTGTGAAGGGCTGCTTTTGTGTCACAAGCCCATACCTATCACCCCAGGCCTCCAGTGGAGCTAGGCATGCTCTCCTTTTCCTGCATGGAGCCAGGGCTGACAGGACAGACATCCATCACTCGGTGGAGTCATTAGATTACATACAGTGTGGAAACAGGCCCTTCGGCCCAACAAGTCCACACCGTCCCGCCGAAGCGCAACCCACCCATACCCCTACCCCTACATCTACCCCTTACCTAACACAACGGGCAATTTAGCATGGCCAATTCACCTGACCTGCACATCTTTGGACTGTGGGAGGAAACCGGAGCACCCGGAGGAAACCCACGCAGACACGGGGAGAATGTGCAAACTCCACACAGTCGCCTGAGGCGGGAATTGAACCCGGGTCTCTGGCGCTGTGAGGCAGCAGTGCTAACCACTGTGCCACCGTGCTTCATTTGGTTGACAGTTCTATCTTCTCTCTGCTGTCAATTTCACGAGATTTATTTACACAAGAATAAAGGTTTTAAAGGGGTTGCAGTTCCTGCTATGGTTAGAATGATACTTATCACCTGTAGTGAAAAGGAGCTTGAAACTACAGGAATGTTACCCAGTAAATAACTTCTGTTTACATTTTCCTTAACACAAAATACTGTTGCACAAAGGTTCGTTGTTTCTTTGCAATATAGTGGATGAAATTTTTTTAATAGGACCATCAAATATAGGAGGAAAAATAGCCCATTCAACCCTTTCAGCTTGTTCTGCTCTTCAATGAGATTGTGTCTGATCTGATTATCCTCAACTCCACTTCCCTGCCTTTTTCCCATAACCCTCGATCCCCTTCCTGATTAACAATCTCTCTCTCTCTCAGCCTTGAATATCCTGAATGACCCAACCTCAACAGCCCTCTGTGGGAAAGAATCCCACAGATTCACTCCCCGCTGAGAGAAAAACAATCCTCCTGTAATTAATGTATTTATTCACATGTTGCACCTTCGCCCTCTAGGGCAACACTTCTTGCCTGTCCCTAGTTGCTCCTTGAGTAGGTGGGGGTAAGCTGCCTTCTTGAACTGCTGCAGTCCATGTGCTGTAGGGTGAGGTTGTATGGATGAAGCATGGAGAGTGTTAGGAGTTGAGAGTGATGATGGCTGGAGAGTTGAGGGTAGTTCCAGAATTGGAAATCTTACCTCCTCAGAATTGACAGAAGATGCCTGAATCTTGCGATCTGAAATGACAAGAGTTACAGGAGAGAAATGTGACTAAATATTAAATACTACAAGCTGCTGAAACTGGGAATTCCAGGTTCACCTTTCACACATGCCTCCTGGCAATTTATCCATTGGTTTAGCTGCCTGATTGTCTGGTTGGCACGATGTCTGTTTGAACGTTGGGATTTACATTGTGTGGCTGTACATCTGTGAAAATATTTTCTACTTGAAGTTTCAAATTTCAGCATCTGCAGTTTTTATTTTATTTGTTGTCTTCACCAATGAGATTCATGGGAAATGGGACGAGGGTTGGCCCCACCCATTTCCCATTCAGCCCCAAACCCAGTCAGATGCAGAGAGAAACTTCCTTTATTCAATTCTGACAGCAAGCCTCAGTCCTTCACCTACTAGCACCTCCCGTGGTGTCTTATTAATTCTCCATTCTGATCATACTGTCAGCTCTCAGACTGGCAGTGCCAATGGGCACCAACTGACAGACTGGGAGTGCCCATGCCTAACAGGGACTGGGTTGACTGAGGGAGTGTTGAGGAGGAGATAGAGTTCCTCCTTCAACAGTGATTGAACAGAACCTTCATACCCTACTGCTTCATCCGGCTGCTACCAGTGAACCTCTCTATTCACATACCCCATTGCTACCCCCTGCTCCGACCATTGCCATATGCCCCCAGAGGGGTGGCACAGTGTCACAGTGGTTAGCACTGCTGCCTCACAGCATCAGGGTCCCAGGTTCAATTCCCGCCTCGGGCAACTTTCTGTGTGGACTTTGCACATTCTCCCCGTGTCTGCGTGGGTTTCCTCCGGGTGCTCCGGTTTCCTCCCACAGTCCAAAGATGTGCAGGTCAGGTGAATTGGCCATGCTAAATTGCCCGTAGTGTTAGGTGAAGGGGTAAATGTAGGGGAATGGGTCTGGGTGGGTTGGTCTTCAGAGGGTCGGTGTGGACTTGTTGGGCCGAAGGGCCTGTTTCCTCACTGTAAGTAATCTAATCTAATCAAATCTAATGTGACACAGTTATCATCCTGGTAAAAACAATGACTGCAGATGCTGGAAACCAGATTCTGGAAGAGCACAGCAGTTGAGGCAGAATCTGGTTTCCAGCATCTGCAGTCATTGTTTTTACCTCGTTGATTTTAACCCTACTGTGAATCCTCTTGCAAGGATGCCTGCCTTGAAGAAGTTTTCCTCCTCTCTCTACAAGAATCTCAGGGAGTCCCTCTCCCTCTGCAACTCCCAGGTCATTTCCTCTGCCCTGAAGCTCTTCAACCATGTTGTGACTCTATGCTACTTTCTCCCCACCCCCACCCTCCTCGAGCTTATCTCTCCACGCTTCAGGCTCACTGCCTTTATTCCTGTCGATTTCACTGCTCCTTGGATGCTGCCTGAACAGTTATCATCCTGACTGTGAGGCTGCCATTAGACACCAAACCAACCTGGAGCTGTAACTAACTCTTACATTTACCTCTCCATGTCCTTCTACTTTGATTGAGATGGCATTGAGTTGAGAAATTTTGCCAAATTCTTCCTGGGCCAATCCCATGAAGAGTGTGGCCATGGATTGCATGAATCTACAAAATCAGTGAGCAGGGCCAATCTTACTTCAGGATATCAACAAACCAGATCATGGTAATTAGGGAAGTGGCTTTGATGCAATGGTGAGCTCTCAGGAGCTGGAGAAAAGCATAAACCAATCACTTTTAGAATTGCAGAAACTGGCTGCAGACAGAATGACCCACATCACTGTGAACTCCCTCCCAGACAGCGACTATTTGGATGAACAGGTCAATTCTATCGTGCTGCTAGGAGGTCATGTCACCAACCTGCAATGAATGGCTGCTCCTGAACATGGCATGGCTGAATATTTATTTGACCAGCACACATTGATGAAGGCAGTAGTGAAACATTAGCACTGTCTCTTCTTTGGCTCAGTTCATACTTAAGCTATCTTTGCAGCCCAGTTTTCACATCTCAATTATGTAATTAATGGTGCCACCATAACCCTGAATGTTTCTAATAAGCTACATTGGTGGATTATTGAAGTTTATTGAAAGAAAATGGTGTTCAACGCATCTCCAAATAAATCAATTTGTAGAGTAAACAAACAACCACCCATAGCTTATGATATGCCAATGTGACTGTCAAATGCCCACTGTTATAAGAGATTGTAAATAACTCTGTTGTGCCTAGCTGTTACCAGAGGATGAAGAATACAGCTCACTACCACAGTGTCAGAGTAATCCGAGATGGGCAAATGATGCCCACCTTTTGGGAATGGAAGAGAATTCCCCACATGTTGGCACTCAGAGCTTTTCAGTCCGTCATTTGAGGCTAGATTTGAATACAGAGCTCCCATATGTAGTTTTTTCTTCTATCCTTTCACCCTGACACTACCTCGCTGGTTTTGGTTGGAACAAATTCTTACCTTCTGGTTTCATTGGCGGAAGAGGCGGTGGCAGCTGCCCAACACTTTGGACGTCATCATAGTTTTCGTCCTCTTCCTGTTCTGTTGTTGGGCTGTTGACAAGAAGAAAGGTTTGGCAAGGGGAGTACAAATGGAGCATTATCCCTTCCCCTCGCTGCCTGGCTGTGCCTGGTTTACCTCTGTGCATGTGGTACTCGCTCACACATAAAGGGCAGGCAGTCAAGCTGTGGTAATGTCACTGGGCTAATAATCCTCAAACCTTGGTTAATGTTTTGGGACCTTGGGTTCAAATCCCGCCATGGCAGGTAGTGAAATTTGAATCCCAAAGCCAATGGTAACCATGTAATCATTGTCTTTTCTTCTAAAAACCTGTCTGGTACACTGCTGACCTTATCCAGTCTGTCCAAAATCCAAATCCAAATCCACTTCTTTGAGGCCACCCAAAGAATAAGGGACAGTGAGTAAATGCTGTCCCGGCCAACAACAGCCAAATCCCATGATTGAAAGAATGAGAAAAGACAGATTTACAATCCATCTCAGGGTCTCCCAAGATGCTTCACCACTAATGAATGTTTGTAAAGTGTCCAGAATATGGCAGCCAGTTTGTGCACAGCAAGCTCCCACAGAAGACATTGTAATGGGACAACACATCCATTCTAGGACAAGCCAAGCAGAGACACACACAAGAATTCCTAGAAGCATGGCATTCCAACCCGAACTCTATCAACAAACACATCGATTTGGACCCCATTTACCACCCTCTGACAAAAAGAACAGGACGTGACATCACCAAACCAAAAAAAACCTAAGCACATAAATAGAAAGCAGATCATAACACCAGTGCTTCACTGGAGGCTTACTGATGACACCTAGTATGGTGACAAAATGTCTGAAAAATGAACCTTCCAGCTCAACGAACAAAATTATATCCAGAACTTCAACCTGAGCTACAAACCTTCTCAAAGCGCGCTAACATTGTAGAAATTTATGGACTACATCATGATATCACAGGTAAGTGATTTCCCCATAAATCATAACCAGAACTCCAAAAGTAAAACAAATGATAGAGGAATTATTTGTTTTACTGCATTGAATTGAACAATAACAGGATGCACTGTAAATATAAATGAACTTCTCCTTTCTCTCCATTCTTCAGTATCTATTGTTATCACAATCAGAATCTATTCACACAGCACTTGTTTTAAACTCCAGAGACTCTGAATGGGTGCAGCCATTCAACTCAGTTTGGTTTCACCTTGGGGAGCAGTTTAACATCATTGTCTGTAAACGTTCCACACTGAAGAGTCTGACACAAAATGAGATTGGACCATTCCTTATTTCTGGTGGACACTGACCCAGTAAAGTGCTGCCTGACCTGCTGTGCTTTTCCAGCATCACACTTTTTGACTCTGACTCTCCAGCACCTGCAGTCCTCACTTTCTCCCAGTAAAGTAAATAGACAAACAAGAGTAGGCCTCTCAGCCCTTCCAGCCTGCCCCACCATTCAATAAGATCTGATTTTACCCTCAACTTTACATTCCTGCATACCTCCCCCCGCCCCCAATAATCTTTCATCCCCTGGGTCATCATAAATCTATCTCCCTGTGTCTTAAAAATATTGAAAGATTCTGCATCCAATGCCTTTTGAGGAAGGGAATTCCAAAGTCTCACAGCCCTCTGAGAGAAAAAATGTTTCCTCATCTCTGTTTTAAATGGTTGCTCCCTTATTTTTAAACTGTGACGCAGTTCTAGATCCTCCCACAAAAGGAAACACACTTTCAGCATCCACCCGATCAACTCCCCTCAGCTTCACATATGTTTCAATTCAGCCACTAATGACTGTTCCAAACTCCAGAGGACACAGGCCCAGTCTGCCTAGCCTTTCCTCATCAGGTAGTCCACTCATTTCAGTGACCATTTCACCAAACATGGCAATTGGATTCTACATAGAGGAGGAGGCGGTAAGTGGTACTGTCAATGTGCTAGTCACCCAGAGGCCCAGGCTAATGTTTTGGGACATGATTCAAATCCCACACGGCAAACAGTGGAATTTCAATTCTGTATAAATCTGGGGTTAAAAGTTAGCTTAATGGTAACGATAGGGCCCCTGTCAATTATCATGAAAACGCATTTGGTTCACTAAGGAAGGAAATCTAACCTCCTTACCTGGTCTGGCCTAGGTGTGACTCTAAACTTACAGCGATGTAGCTGTAACTCTGAAATGTTGCAGTGAGCCACTCTGTTGTATCATAAAAAGGTCAATAGGAAATATTGAAATCAGACATTGTGCCCAGCATTCGCCTTGGCACTGGGAGCAACAACAGCAAACTGAATTGCATAAAAACCAGCAGAATAAACAAGAATGAAGTTAGGGTGAAGTAATCCCACAGCCACATCCAGTTGTGAATGGTGGTAGACAATTAAACAACTCTTTGGAGGAGGAGGCTCTATACATATCTTCATCCTCAATGATGGAGGAGCCCAGCACATCAGGACAAAAGATAAGGCTGAAGCATTCACAGCAATCTTCAGTCAGAAATGCCAAGTAGCTTATCCATCTCGGCTCTTTCATTGGTCTCCAGCATTATACATACCAGTCCTCAGTCAATTCAATTCACTCCACATGATATCAAGAAATGGTTGGAGACACTGGACATTGCAAAGGCTGTGGGCCCTGACAACATTCTGGCAATAGTACTGAAGACTTGTGCTCCAGAATTTGCTGCTCCCCTAGCCAAGCTCTTCCAGTCCAGTTACATCACTGGTATCTGGCCGACAATTGGAAAATTGCCCAGGTATGTGCTGTATACAAAAAGCAGGGCAAATCCAACCCAGCCAATTCCCGCCCCATCAGTCTACTCTCCATCCTCAGTAACGTGATGGAAGGGGTAGGTGACAGGGCTATCAAGCAGCACCTGCTCAGCAATAACCTGCTCAGTGACACCCAGTTTGAAATTCTCCAGGGTCTCACACAGCTCCTGACCTCATTCCAGCCTTGGGTCAAATATGGATAAAAGAGCTGAATCCCAGAGGGGAGGGGAGAGGGACAGTCCTTGATATCAAGGCTGTATTTGACCGAGTGTGGCATCAAGGATCCCTGGCAAAACTGGAATCAATGGGTATCGGGGGCAAACTCTCTGCTGGTTAGAGTCATACCTGGCACAGAGGAAGATGGTTGTGGTTGTTAGAGGTCAGTCATCCCAGCTCCAGGACAGCTCTTGCAAGAGGTCCTCAGGGGAGTGTCCTAGACCCAATCATCTTCAGCTGCTTCATCAATGACCTTCCCTCCATCATAAGGTCAGAAGTGGGGATGTTCACCAATGATTGCACAATTTTCAGAACCATGTGTGTGACTCCTCAGGTACTGAAGCAGTCCATGTTCAAATGCAACAATATCCAGGCTTGGGCTGGTAAATGCCATGCAATGACTATCTCAAATAAGAGACAATCAACTTACAGCCCTTTGACATTCAATGGTGTTACCACCACCAAAACTCCCTCTATCAATAATCTGGGGTTTCCTTTGACGAGAAACTGAACTGACCTTGCCATATAAATACAGTGGCTCCAAGAGCAGGTCAGAGGTTAGGAATGCTGTAGCGAGTAACTCACCTCCTGACTCCCCAACAACTGTCCACCACCTACAAGGTACAAGTCAGGAGTGTGATGGAATACTCCCCACTTGCCTGGATGGGGGCACCTCCAACAGCACTCAAGAAGCTTGACACCATTTAGGACAAAGCAGCCGCTTGATTGGCATCAATGCACAGTAGCAGCAGTGTGTATAAGATGCAATACAGAAATTCACCAAAGATCCTCAGACAGCACCTTCCCAATAACACTTCCATCTAGAAGGACAAGGGCAGCAGATACATGGGAACACCATCCCCTGCAAGATCTCCTCCAAGCCACTCACCATCCTGACTTGGAAATATACCATTGTCCCTTCACTGTCGTTGGGTGAGAATCCTGGAATTCCCTCTCTAAGGGTATTGTGAGTCTACCCAGAGCACATGGACTGCAGCGGTTCAAGGAGACAGCTCATCCCCACCTTCTCGAGGGCAATAAATGCTGACCCAGCCAGCAATGCTCACATCTGAAGAGTGAATTAAAAATAAAGTCAATGAAAGTCAGGCTGGCGCAGGAAGCAATTAGGAAGGCCAATGATCTATTTGCTTTTACTGCAAGAGAACTTGAGTTCAGAAATTGGGAAGCCTTCTTGTAGGATCTTGGTGAGATCACATCTTTTTACCTCAGTAAGAAAGTACTTGCCATAGAGGGAAGACTGCAGACTTTCACTGGCTGATACCAGGGATGGTAGGACTGTCTGATGAGGAGAGATTAGAGTCATAGGGAGAGTCCTTCGGTCCACCATGTCTATGCCAACCAAAAAACACCAAAACTACACTAATCCCTTTTATCGGTAATTGGTCCATAGCCTACTATGCCCTTGCACTTTATAGATCGGTTTGATGGAGTTGTGTTTTTTTTTAAAATTCATTCATGGATGTGGCTGTCATTAGCTGGACCAGTATTTGTTGTCCAGCTGGCAGTTACCAGTCAACCACATTGCTGTGGGTCTGGAGTCACATGTAGGCCAGGCCAGGTGAGAATGGCAGATTTCCTTCCCTGAGAGATAGTAGAGGGCCAGATGGGTTTTTCCTGACAATCAATAATGGTTTTGTGGTCACGATTAGGCTCTTATTTCCAGATTATTGTTGAATTCAAATTCCGCCATCTGCCCTGATAGATTTTGAATCCAGGTCCCAACAACATTAACATTAATGTGCAATGAAAAAATACCACTGGGCCATTGCTTTAGACTTTAGAAGGATGAGATGGGATCTGGTTGAAATGTATAAAGTTCTAACAGGGCTGGACAGACCAGAGGCAGAAAAGGATGTTTTCCCTGACTGGGAAGTCTAGAACCAGGAGCCACAGTCTCACAATACTGGGTAGACCATTTTGGACCCAGATGAGGAAACATGTCTTCACTCAGAGGGGAGTGATCCTGTGGAATTCTCTGCCCAGAAAACCATGGAGGCCAAATCATTGAATGTATTCAAGAAAGAGACAGATAATATTTTAGATTTAAGGCATCAAAGGGTGTGAGGAGGAAGTGCGGATATGACATTGAGATCAAGGACTAGCCATGATCATATTGAATGGTGGAGCAGACGCAAAGGGCCTAGTGGCCTCCTGTTGCTCCTAATTTCTGTTACTGTCCATCCCTAGCACCTCTGAGCAGGCAGCATTATGAGAGGACCTGCTGATCACCTGTAAAATTCCAAAAATGGTTGTTGTCAAGCATTTAAATATTTTCAAAGCCATTAGTGTTCACAGTGGCCCCAGGTGAACCTCTCGATGCAGAGTAATCCTGGACTGGAACAGGGAACATTGTGATCTGTGTGAGCCACTGAACAGAATTCCAGCCCTGAGCAAGCTGGAGTTATACACCCTCTGGGTTTGAGGAAACTACGGAGGGACGGTACTGTTTCACTCCTGATCTAGTGTTTGGCAGCATTGTCCAATGCTCTCCAGTGACTGCGTGACTCTCAGTGGGACAGGGTTTGTTCTTCCTCTCTCCAGACCTGCCCCTAAACCCGGCATCGCATAAAAGGCAAAACCACCAAGAGCTGAAAAGGCTGGTTTACCAAATTAGAGCCATAGAGATGTAGAGCATGGAAACAGACCCTTCGGTCCAACCTGTTCATGCTGACCAGATATCCCAACCCAATCTAGTCCCATCTTCCAGCACTCGGCCCATATCCCTCCAAACCCTTCCTATTCACATACCCATCCAAATCCTTTTAAATGTTGCAATTGTATTAGCCTCCGCCACTTCCTCTGGCAGCTCATTCCATACACACACCACCCTCTATGTGAAAAAGTTGCCCTTTAGGTCTCTTTTATAATCTTTTCCCTCTAACCCTAAACCTATGCCCTCTAGTTTTGCACTCCACTGCTCCAGGGAAGAGACTTTGTCTATTTATCCTATCCATGTCCCTCATGATTTTGTAAAACTCGATAAGGTCACCCCTCAGC